>NW_012104253.1:11055020-11162225 GCF_000951045.1 Mandrillus leucophaeus
TTTTGGTAGAGACAAGGTCTCACCATATTGCCCAGGCTGGTCTCAAACTTCTAGGCTCAAGCAATCCTCCTGCCTCAGCCTCCCAAAATGCTGGGACTATGGGCATGAGCCACCATGCCTGGCCTAGTCTGATATATTTAACCCAGCTGAAGTTGGTCACAGTGGTAGACCAAGAGCAAAATTCATGCAATAACCATTTGGTAAAGGGTTGTTATAGGAGCCTGAATTCTCCAGCCCCAACTCTGAATGTTAAAACTAATTCTCTTCAGAAAGTACCTTCAACATAAATCCACATTTGTTTTTAGCAGTAAGAAATGGTCTATAAGAATCATAAGGTTTTCCTACCTTGACAAAAATGGTCGAATTGCATTCCTGCAATGCCTCCATTAAACTAATCACATGGAGACACACCATTTCTACCATCTGAAACAACAAACATGAAAGTTAATTCCATTCCCAGTGATATGGAAACCTTGCAAACTAGTCTGCAGCCGCAGAAGACCTATGATGTCCTGTGCCCACGAGGTCTTTCTGCGTAATGACCATAGGAGACCACTGGCAGTGGTGTTCATTCACCTCTGAAACTTCAAGCCAGAAAAAGATTTTTAAAAAGCTCCAGAGGCTTGGTAATTGTCATGCCTCCCTCATTCAACTCAGGGCTGCCAATGGAATTCAGGCATTAATCTCACTAATCTGCACTGCACTGACTCACACCAGGGAATACATGGCTTCTGTTTCCTTCATTTCTAACTATGGAGCTCTTTGGATGTAAGAGTTGTGTATCACGCTAGTCTGTTTTGAGAGGAGGGTACCCAGGGAGAGGAGATAACAAATGCTTGAATTACTTTTATACACCATGTAATGATTTAAAATAATATTATTTGAAACTAAACTAACGTGTCTTGGAGAAAGCACCAGATACAAAGTCAGACAATTACAGACTATTTTCCTTGGTTTTCTGGATATCTTTTGCAAGGTAAGGGGATTTATATTAGAATAGGGTAATTTTCACATCAATGTTTCCCAGTAATATTTTGATCCTTTCTCAATCTTGATCCTTTCTACACAGTGTCTTCATCAGCAATAACTGTTTAATTTACTGCAGATCTGCTTCCGAGGCTTTATTCTCCGTGGGACAAGGTAGCCGTGCTTACGACAGTTCAAAGACAGTAGAGGCGAAGTCCCTCATCAGAAATTCCTACAGCTGGATTTTAAATATTCCAGGGAGATTTTTACCAGACTGGCTTATATATGGTTTAACAAAATTTTCAGAATGAATTTCATTCAAATTCTTTTGTAATATCATTTGCATAAAATTCATGTACAACAAATTCATTTGTAACATTTAAATATGGAGAGTGATTTGGAGGAGAGGTATTTCTTGGTATCAAAAAAACTAATGATAGAAGTAACATTTTTAATCTCTAGCTTAAGTTTAAGGCCTCAGTTTTGTTGTCTGTGAAATAACAGAATAGAATGTTTGATCTCCAAATTCTTCATTAGTCCTAGAATCTGTGATCCAATAAATGTAATTATTTTCCATAACAGTCAGAACTATTCAAATGCTATGATTGTCACATAAACTTCCTTTAAATTGAACTAAGACATCTCTCTACACATAGAATGCCTGTATCATTTGCATCTCTAAAGAACAAAGTGCTTCACTAAAGGAAATATACAATCCCCTTTCTAATTAAGAACCAAAAGAAAATACTTCTTAGACTATTATTCAATCAATTAAAAAAACATTTCCTGAATGCCTTTTGTGGGCAGTGTAGTGTTGGGTTTCAGGGCACACTGGAATCATCATTATGGTGTCCCTCCAGGTCCCCTGCTCCTAACAAACAAGAACTCTACTGATGGTGTCCCCATAATCAAGACACTGGTTGCAGCTTTCCCAGCTGAGAGTCCTCCTCCAATACGCAGTCAGAACCAAAGGACTCCCTTGTAAATTCCTTCCATATATCCTCCAGCCTTGACTCCAGGATGAATACTCCACACTGGTTCAATGAAGTGGGCTTAGGCTAGCCATACCCCAGACATTTTCCAATGAGCTCTGGAACAGCCCCTCTCTTGGTAAGCCATCTACATTCAATAGTACTGGATTTGAAGATTGGGAGCATAGGTCCTTATAAGGCAACTCGAAAAGGTAAGGCTCCTTTCAGGCTTTGAGCCCGGAGTGGAATGAACACCTGTAGTCAGTCTACTCTTAAACCACCACAAACAGATGACCTAATTGGCTAAGGTTTTTCCAAATTGCTTTGAAATCCTCAAATAATATGAATCTCACTCCTAACCCTCTGACATTATAGCAGCAAACAACCCTTCAAGGTAGAAATTTCATACAATATACATTTGACGTTAGGCAGAAAAAATACAAATTGTTTTTAATATTAATAACTGTACTTGTTTGCTTTTTTATATTTATATATCAATATAAAAGTTTTGAGATACATATACATTGTGGAATGGCTAAATCAAGCTGTTTAACATGTGCATTGCCTTACATACTTATTTTTTGTGGTGAGAACATTTGAAATCTCTTCATAGCAATTTTCAAGTATAGAATATATTGTTATTAACTGTAGTCACCATGGTGTACAATAGATCTCTTGAACTATTTATTTTGTTTTTAATCAAAACGCTTATGCAAGCAGAACATCCAGCTTATAAGGTAACAAATCCCTGATCCATTTATATAACCTTACAACTGAGATCTGTGAAAACAGGGAGTGTGAGGATTAGGAGTGGTGTGGACACTTTAAGATTCCATCTCAGAAGGGAAACTTGTCGGTGAACTCACCACTTTGTTATGGGCCATTAGCTGAAGGATGCTGGGTGTCACCCTACTCCAAAATTCTAGTGCTGTCAGTATCGCCGTGAAGCTGAATTCATTCTGATTTTGGAGATTTGTAGCGACGGCACTTTGCTCGCAATACACTGTCCAGAGCTGAGCAAAGATGAACGCGTGGAAGAGGGAGCACATGTGCAGCACGGAGGTCTGAAAAGGAAGAAGATGGCATTGGTGCATTGCATCTCAGCAGGCTGTGACCCTCCATGGAGCCCTCCCCGCGTGGCTTTGGTCTTGCCAGGGAGCACAAAGCACAAAGGCATCATCTCAGCGTTACAAAGTCGTGATTCATCACCTTAAAACAATCTGCTCTGCTCTCTTCTCCACCAGTGGGAGTGTGCTCAGAGAACAAAGCACATTTTTGAAGAGAAGGCACCTTAATTTGCTGAAGAAATCTACCCACCCCCTTGCCCTTTAACGAAACTAACATTCCCATCCCAAAACTAGATTAGGGAGAACAATCATTCTGCCATGTTAGGATGTTTCCTCATCTGTAAAATGGGAATAATAGTAGCCTCTTCAAAGCATGGGAGTAAAGCAGGTGATATACGTGAACACCCTGCCCAGAAGTTCTTAATCATAGCAGCAGCAGCAGAGTTCCTCCTCTTAGCGGAAAGCACGTGCCGAGAGAGCACCTACAACACGCCAGAGACTGCGCCAAAGACTTTTCCTAGATCACCTCCATCGCTCTCCAACCATCCCCTCGTCTATTTCACAGGTGAAAATCTGAGTATCAGAGAGGTTAGATACTTGTCAAGCTCATAAAATCACAAGTACCATAATTAGGAACCAAACCCAGATCTCAGTTGAAATATTAGGAATCGACTGCCTAATTCCTTTTGTGAACATCATTTGGATCATTGGGATGGGTGTGCCATTTTATCACATCATCAGCTTGCCCTGTCCCAAACCCGAGCTGTCCCCAAGGCCACTGTGACCTCCCAGAACTTGCCAAAGCTCTGTGAAGGTCCCCTGGCTCCTCGGAGCTCGTTAGTACCAATGTGTCTGGTTTGCCTGGACAGGTTCATGACTGGTGCCTGCCTTGGGTTTACTTTCTTCCCTTTAGCACATCATCTGTCTCTGCAATTTACAAAGTTCCCCTGCATAGTCATGCCAATGTGTGCTTTGGTGAGTTTCCAACTGGCCTTCTTGTTTTCATTTTGTATTTTCCTGTATCTCTAGAGATTTCAGTTGAAAAGACAGTACATGAAGAATTAGATGGAGAATAAATCTTCCTCCATTTTGTCTCTGGTTTTAAAAGCTGATCACAGAATTTTGATTATATTTCTAGCCTTTTATTTCTCTTCATTATTTTGAGACAGAAATGCCTGGGAAGCCAACTCTTGCTTGCCTCCATGATTTATCTTCATAAAAGTAAGTCTAAAAACAATTTGGGGGCAGGGGGAGAGACAGTCTGGAAATCTAAACAACTTTAAATAAGACATTAGCACAAAGTTGTGTTTCTAACATCCACAGGAGGGCAAGTGATAAGATGCATTTTCTTCTCAGAAGAAACATAATTGGCTGATAAGGTTTCCATTAGCAATTGCGATGCATACGGTCTTAATCTTGCAGAAATCACTTACCTTTGATTGCTCTGGAAATCCAATCAGGATAACAATAAGATGGTCTGCAATGTGGGAGCCTGCATCCAGAGGAATGGGCAGGCAGGGAGAGGAGGCATTTGGGCACACTGCATTGTGAGTGAGGGAACCCAGCAGAAGCCAGGACAACAGTCGGATGTGGGAGACACACTCGATGAATTCTTTAGGTCTGTTAGAGAAGAAGGAGTGTTAAAGATGATTTTATGTTTTCTGTTTCATTGGGTGCATAACAAATGCTTATTGAAGGAAGGGATAGAAAGTGTGGTCTTGCAGGCAATCACATAAAACAAAATGCCAAGGCAACTGAGTGTCAACAAAATGATGTATCTGTTTTTCTTGTTTTCCATTCTAATCCTGGATCTCAGCTTCTTGAGAAAAGAACAGCCTTTGGTGACACAGGATTACACAGCATTCTTCCACAAGGCTGGCTGCCTCTCTGACTAGCTTCCCTTTCTAAACTCTTTCCACTCCTGCTTTAGAAATTTATTCTGTGGTGGGCCGGACGCGGTGGCTCATGCCTATAATCCCAGCACTTTGAGAGGCCGAGGCGGGTGGATCACCAAAGGTCAGGAGTTTGAGACCAGCCTGGCCAAAATGGCAAAACCCCGTCTCTACTAAAAACACAAAAATTAACCAGGCATGGTGGTGCGTGCCTGTAATTACAGCTACTAGGGGGCTGAGGCAGGAGGATTGCTTAAACCCGCAAGCAGAGGTTGCGGTTAGCTGAGATCGCGCCACTACACTCCAGCCTGGGCAACAGAGCAAGATTCTGTCTCAAAAAAAAAAAAAAAAGAAATTTCTTCTCTGGCATCCCCCATAGAGGGGAGGAAGGGGATGAGGAGATACAACACAGCTGCCCATTTTCCTGCTCCCCCGTGATCTTCTCCTCCCACCCTTCTTATTCCCACTCTACACTTTTCCTCTGGACAGAAGGCTGACCACGCAAAAGGGCGGGCTCAAACCTACCCTGAGTTCCCAAGTCAACAAACCCGTACATGCCTCTCTCTTCTTTAGCCTCCCTGAAAGGCAGGGTCAGGGGCTTGTACAACCTAACCTTGCACCAATTTCATCCCTGCTATAGCTTTTGTTCCAGCTACAATCTAAGCTGCTTGAAGGCAAATATATTGATACATACTTATTAATTTACTTAACTAGTTGAAATCAAGCGTTAAAGTGGTAATTCTAAGCTCAAAATTTTCATTCTTCATTAGGACAATTGAGGGTTTTGTGGGAGGACAGGTTTGGTTTTTGGCAGCATGTCACAGAGCATTCTCGGTCAGCAAGTATGTATGGAGATGGGATCCAATTTCCATCTTCCTAACCAAGTACATTCCACTGTCATAATCTTCAGTGTACTCATTAACTCTAGCTGAGCCCAAGGAAACTCAGGGGTGTTTCCTGCCTTCTTTACCCTCATTCCCGGAATAGTAAGGGTCTTACCCTTGCTGCATTGCAGAGGGGGGATGATAAAGCCAAGGCAGGTAGCGGATCACAGCTTTGTTATCTCTGTGGTTGCCCCGTGAGATGTCCATGGCTGCAATCTGGGCCAGCCCCACTTTGAGATGTCCCCCAAAGGTATCTTCATGCAGAGGCTGGGAACATGTCTTCATGTGGCTCTACAAAACCAAGCGGTATTTTGTAACTCTGGCAGACACCTGGATGCATTCCAGGCCATTCTTTGAAAAGATCAGGTTATCATTTCCACCCCTCTTATGGCCACTCTGAGCACATAACCTGCTTAAACTTCTTCAGAGCCTTCCCATTGTTCTTAGGATAAAAGAAGGGAAAGTTCCCTAGCGTGGCCTACAAAGCCAGAAAGATCCAGCTACTGAGCTTACCCCTTCAGCCTGCAGCTCCAGCTGTGTTGGCTCTCAGTGTTCCCTCGCGCTGCTATTCCCTTTGTCTGGAATGCCATTCCCACCTCTCTTCACCTAATTGTTCAGATTTTAGCTCAAGTGTCACTTCCTCCGGGAAGCGTTCCCTGAGCTCCCTGGTCAGGTCCGTGCTGCTTTCTACCTCTTTTTCATAGCAGTTGTGAGAGATACATTTTTACTGTAGTTTGTGTGAAATGTTCATTAAATTTGGCCTCCTCTACCAGACTATAAATTAAATGAGAGCAGCTGTTGTGTCCGCTTTTGCTCATCACAGCATCCCCAGTGCCTAGAACAGTGCCATGATATTATAGGTGCTCATACATATTTGTTGAATTAATTCAGAAAAATTTCTTTGCTCAGTGTGAGCTCAGTGGGAAGAGCACTGAACTAAGTGTTGAGACCTAGGTTCTAGACCCAGGTCTGTCCTAGCTAGTCCCATGGCCTTAGATAATCCACTTGCCACTTGATCCTTCTGATCTGTTTCCCAATGGGTAAAATCAGAGGGTTAGATTATGACTGTATTCCCAACCTTTTGATGACCCTGGTTCCTACTTATTATTTTTTGAAAGCATCTGCAAAACAACCTAAACACGTTTAGGTAACAGTTGTTTCCTCTTCTTTGTACATCAAAGTCATTTAAGTGTGGGCAATCAGATTCAGCAAGCAGTAACCAGCACAGGAGCGAACGATAGGGGAGCTCATTAAGAAATGACTGGGTTTACATATCGTGAGATACGCTCAGTTTACATTTTGATTCTACTTTCTGCCTGGGATTTGCAAATCTATTACTATATCAAAAACCATTTTGATCATCTGAGCAGAGCCAGGGAACAGGTCAGTGATTAAGGGACTGTATTTTTGCTGATGAACTTCTGGGATTACTAGCTCCCAATTATCAAAAAGGAATCATCTAACGCCAGATTGCAATTTGGCTGCTCCTTGGACCATGTTTGGATTCTCTTCTGCACTCTGTCTAGGGCCTTGCTCAGATCTCTCAAACTATTCATCTTTTAGCTTCCTAGTTGAATCATAGCAGGAAAGTGGACCTGCATCAGCAATTCATTCCACCCTGCAAAAACTCAATCATCTCAACAACTTCACTGGTATTGTGTCCATATGCAAATTAAATTTTGTATTATCCCCTTTCATCAAGGATTTTCTTTAAGAAAATAGCTTCGATGCAGCAAAAAATAATACATGGTATATGTTTGCATAATGTGCTACAGTTTATGAAAGTCTCTTCACGTACATTATATTTGATTAAACCCTCGTAACAGTCAGGCAAGGTAGGGATTATTGGATTTGTTCTTCAAAAGAGGAAACTGATGCTCAAGGTAATTAAACGATGCTATGTGGTAAAAAGAGAATGAATTGAGGGTCACAAGAATCTTGGGTTCAACCTTGACTTTACCACTTAGTAGTGTTACTTGAGCAAGTACTACGCCATCCCAAGCCTCAGTTTCTCAATTTGTAAAATGGGGATAGAATCTTAACAGAGGTATTGTGAGAAGTGAGTATATGGCAAAAGGAAAGCTATGCATGTGGCTGATGCCATGGGAATGTCCTTTCCCTTCCTCTTTTCCTCTTTGCAAAGCTGGACCCTGGCTCTTTGATCCCCCAAGGCAGGGGCTATTCAACAGTGCCACAGCTGCCTCCCCAGGTAGCAATAAGTTCCCTATGGTCTACTTAATTCTCTCAAAGCATCTCTGTTTTGTGAACCTGAAGGATGAGCAGGTGGTGGTCATCTCACCTTCAGTTTGGTCAGCGTGTGCATGTCTGCCATGAAATCCAGCACTTCATTGATGTACTGCCTCACACACTCCATCGCTGCAGTCCCACACTGAAACACAAGGACACAGCTGGGTCACAGCTTTATTTTTGCCCTGACTGCAATGATTGCCTTACTCTGGTTTCACGTTGTTTACTAAGGAGTTGTTTCACTTTCTGGATTTCTGACTCACTCCATTACTCTCAGCATAGTCTCTGACTGCTCAGCATTTGGACAAAAATTGATAGAAGGTTTGTGGCGGAGAACAAAGAAACAGGAGAGGCCTATGAGAGATGGGGCTAAATGCTTTTATCCACTGGGTTATTGGACTGATTTTCTGTGTGTGTGCTTATTTTTAAACTGCTTTGTATGCAAAAATTCAGCCTATGTCATGCCATTAGTATCAGAGTCTTTAGGACATCATTCATTCCAAAACAAAGCAACACATTCTCATTCTAGGGAAGTCTTAGCTACACATAAAATACATGCCACCAAGTTCTACCACCAGAATCTTGAATCTATTTTCTGTCAGAAAAGTATACAAACAAGCATCGTGTTTGCTGAAAGAGTCAAAAATTCTCATACTAGTCAAGTCACTTGCAAATTAACTTTTTACACACAACAGGTACACTATTAAATAGATGCATGTATTACTGTCAAGTTCTTGCTAGGGGATAAATAAAGGAAAGAAACAAAATGGTCATCTTCCCCACATGCTCGAAGTGTGTTTGAAAAGTTTGGAAGGAAAAGAAAGCAAGTTTGTGTTTTAGGTCGTTAAATGGCATCGGCCTGCTCTCCCTGAGAATGCAGTGAATTTAGGATTATAAGCAAAGCAAAGGAAAATGAACAAGCAGGCTGCTATATCAGAGCCGTATGAGAGAAGTCACACATCAGGCCGGGTATCATGTGGATCAAACGAGGCAGGCTTTGAAGCCAGATGAATACTATGCTAAAGGCCTTCCTCAGCTTTCTTTAGGAAAATCTGGAACATTATAGACTTAACTAGCTCACCCAGTGGCTCTCATTTTCCCATATTCATGTAAATCTGCACGGTACTGAACTATATCACCTTCTCTCTCTTCTAGAATGTTACGCTTGTCAGTTCTTCTGACAGGATAACAGACAGCAAAATAAGGTCATTGGCAGTCTGTCAGAGTGTTTTCCAAGCATTTCATACGTTCCAAAGTTTTCTTCTTTTAATTTAAATCAAGTGAAGGAATTATAAAAGGTTATTGTGTTCCTGCTTTTGGAATATTAATCCTTTCGTGCAAGAAAGGATTTCCCCCTGATTTATTCCATTTTCTCTGACCTTTCACACGTCATGCAAATAGGACTGGAGACTCTGTTCTTGAATTTCTTGAAAGGGATTTGTTTCTTTCATAGGCAATATTTTATACCATTGCAACTAGGCAAATGTCACCGAAAATAATTACTAGGAGCATTATTCAGTATTTGTCTTTTAAGTTTGAATCTCAAAAAATGAGAGCAAAGAATTTACTAACACTAAGTCACTTTTGTTCTAGAGACAGCCAACTGCATCTAATAAAAGCCTTAAAATTCACTGCATGGTCAGGAGACTCTTAGTGAGCCATATATACTTATGAAACAAAACATATAATTTCCAAGCCCTCCTCCCTTTTCTCTACTTTGCAAAGCTTAAGAATAACCTTAGGTGTGTTATTTAAGAAACAAAACAAAATAAGTCAAGCTCCATTTGTTTCAGAAGATCTATATTTATTCCATAGGAAAACTAATGATTAAAAAGTTGAAAATATTCAAAACTCAAACTCATGAATTGAAGCAAATCATAGCTAATTCTTCCTCAAAACTAATATTTGATTTTAAAGTTATATTTCTTAGATTATAAAAGCAACACATGTTTAATACAGGAAATTTGGAAAACATAGATCATTAAAATTAAAATTGAAATCACCGTAATCCTAATTCCTGTCCTCCACCTCTGGGAAAACTACTGTTAATATTTCCTTCCAAGTTTTTTAAAGTTTTTTAACGTATATAACATACACACATACATATAATGTTTATAAGATTGAGATAACATTTTTCTAACTTGCTTTTTAATTAGATACATCATAAGCATTTTCCAATTAATTAAATATTATTTGAAACTTTGATTTGGTAGGCAGATAATCGTCTATCTTATGGATGCACCTTATTTTATTTAAACAATACCCTGATGATGTTAGACATTTGCTTTGTTTCCATATTTCTGCTATTTTAAGTGATGCTTTAATAAACATACTTGATATAAAACATGTGCATATTTATTTTCTCAGACATATTCCTAAAAGAAGATTGTCAAACTGCCCTCCAGCAAGGTTGGTTTTACTACCAATAGTAACTTAGAAGAATGCTTGTTTCATTTTACCCTCAATAAGTCTAATCATTGAGGAGGATCTGCTGGGGAGGGAAAAATGGGGAAGGTATTAGTCAAAAGGTCCAAGGCTTCAATTATGCAAGGTGAGTAAGTCCTAGAGATTTACTGGGCAGTGGAGTCCCTAGAGTTAGAAATACTGTATTACACACTTAGAAATTTCCTAAGAGGGTAGATCTGATGTAAAGTGCTCTTATTGCTAATGACAAACAAACAAAAGCAAACAAACAAACAAATAGGGCAGGAAGAAACTGTTGGAGGTGATGGATATGTTTACGGCATAGATCACAGTGGTGGTTTCATGAATGTATAATCATTTCCCAACTCATCAAGTCACATACATTAAAGATGTGCAGCTTCCTATGTGTCTTTCATGCCCTGATGAAGTGGTTTTTTTTTTTTTAAAGAGAAAATCTGCTGATTGGCTAGCCAATTTTATTTTTTATATTTTTAAATATTTTTATACTTCATATTAACTTACAATTCATTGATTGCTAGTCAGAGTAAAAGGTTTATTTTTAATGGCTTATTGGTCATCAGAAAGGGGCCTATATGTTGCTTTTCTATTGTTGGAATGTTCATCTTTTAATTACTGATTTCAATAACACTTTTATTATTAGGGACTTTTTTTTTTTAGCTATGGCATAGGTAGCAAATAATGAGTTTTAAAGAATTAAACAATGAAGGAAACAGCGAGCATGCAGCAGAGACTGGCTAGCCACTCCCCAGGCCTGTCTTCTTCCTCGGCCCACAACTAGACCACATTTCCCATCATCCCTTGCAGTTGGGTGTGGTTATGTGCCTGAGTTCTAGCCAATGGAATGTGAGTAGGAAAAAAACCCACACACTTTTAGACTTGGCCTGTGAAAACCCCATGGGCCATATTCTCTTCCCTTTCCCCAACCACAATCAAGCTGATTGCAGTGGACTGCACATAATGGAAGAAACCTGATCCCTGAGCATGCAGGTAGAAATCCCCCTTTCCCTACTAAACTTCACACGAGCAAACACTAAACTTTCGTAAGTCATTGAGAATTGGGATTTTTGTCGCATAGGACCTTGTATTACACCACAGAACCCTTAAAAAAAAAACATAGTTTAGTCATTCTACTCCCAGAAATCTATTATAAAGAAATGGTCTGAAGTATGGACAAAGATTTAGGCACAAAGATGTTCTTTGCATATTAATTACAATAGAAAAATATAGAAATAACTAAAATATCCAAAAATAGGCAATGTTTGTTAATATTATTTTTAATAGATAACATTTTCACAGCATTTACTATGTCTGACTCCTTGCTAATATGCTTTGCATGCATTATCTCATTCAATCCTCAACCTATATGTTAAACCCTGTTATATCCCACTTGGCAGATGATACGAATCAAAGAATTATAGGTTAAAATGCTTTCCAAAAGTCACATAGCTAGTAAATGGCAGGCCTCAAACCCTGACGTAAGTCTAAAGCTTACATTCTTAACTGCGATTCTATGAAATATAAGTATGTAGACAATGAATTTGGACAGGACTTACTCCAGGTACAGAGGCTATCATCTGCTTGCTCAGGATTGTTGACTCAGCTAGTTTGGTTCCAGCATCTGCACAAATAAACTAATAAAAAAGTGAAAGGACAATTATTTTTAAGGGTATCTGGACAGTAATAAGTCATTTATCATTTTATTAACTTGGTTTAAATTAATTCGTGTTATTTTCATGACAATCTGCCTTGGATAGATCAGATTTGCTAATCATGATGGTTCATTCCTACCAGAAACTCAGAATCACAGTACTAAAATTAATACACAGAGTCTTACTTTACCCAGACTGTTAAGTGGCACTGAAATGGTGCATTCAATCAAGGAAAAAATAAAAGATGTCAGCATTGTCAGATTTATTGAGAAGTCATTCTATTTATTTAGTACTTCTTGACAGTTACTGTAAGCACATTTCATACAGTTTCATGATTTCTATTATCGTATCATATATTTAGAAAGAAACCAGAAAAACAATCAACCTCAGAGTGAGTATTCTATCTGTTTCTTCCCCACAGAGGACCTTCAGCATCTCATCTTCCTGCCCCTATTCATCCACATGTATCCTCTGCGCTGATAAAGACCCCTACTCCTTCCCTGGGTGCCCAGAGGACTTTTCACACACTTCCATTGTACCAGTCACCACATCAGACTGCAGTGACTTGTGAGTCTATTTCTCAACCTGCTATGAGCTCTTCAAGAGGACAGGCTTGATGCACCTCATCCCCAGCACTAGCTTGGTGCCGCACACCTCAGAGGGGCTCAGTGAGAGTTTACGAAGCAAATCCATTAGTCAGTTATGACTTGAGAGCATTACAAGAATGCATTTGCCAGATTACAATTTAATTTGCTTCATTACAGATTTTGACAGGTGTTTCTCACTTAATGCAGGCACTCCACTATTTATTAATAGTCTTAGGAAAAAAAGTTAACCATGAAGTAGAGTTTGCTATAAGCAATTAGCTCCTGTTTAATTTATATTTCCTGGCCTCTGGCCAGTAGCCTTAACAACTTTGGGATCTGAAACTGCTGCTGTGCAGAGTTCAGAAGTTTCAGCACCAATTGCTCCACCTTCTCATTCATTCTGTTCTCATACTGGAAGGCAAGGGGAAGCTGAATGGGTCAGCAGGCTCGGTCCCTGTCACACTGGGGAGAAGTAATAGGAACTAGGGTCGCAGAGTAAATCTCTAGGAGGCCTGATGAGGAACCATGGAGCAAAGGAACAGAAACTAGCATATTATCGGGCTAGTCAGGGGTTTAAATCTAAGCATTATTAACAGGTAGCAGGTTTTGGCTAACTGGGTACACCTCTAAGCCAAAGGCCTCCTGAGGCCAAGGAACCCTTAGACTTCAGCCTCAGGGCCAAGAGCTGGTCTTCAAGTGTGGGAGGGGTGTCCTCCATGGAAAGCATGTAAGTGTATGTAACTGAGTGGGGGCAAGAGGGCATAAGCAGAGCTGTCCCCGAGAGCTGTGTGACAGGAGTGGACACAGATCTCCACATTAACATTCTGTCATTTCCATTTGCCTCAAGTACAGTTACAGAAAACTGAAGAATCTATTTAGCCATTAACTCTGAATCTGGCATAGAAAGTGGCAACTGGTAACATCCTGGGAACACCTAGCATTTTCTATTATCTTATTCAGGTTTGCTATGTCTGCTTATGTAACTTAAGCTTATTTCTAATGTAAGGAAAAGTAAATAAACCAGGTTTTAGAAAATGAGAAGCCTTTAACTCCAGTCAAAATCTATAAGTAAAAAAAAAAAAAAAAAAAAAAAACCTGAAATATTTGATATTTGATAGACATACACAGTGAACAGAAGGAACACTCCCAATGCAGCCTCCTGGTAGAGATTGCATGTTTTCCCACAAAATTCATTTTAAAAAGCTATCTAGGCCAGGTGTGGTGGCTCACGCTTGTAAACTCAGCACTTTGGGAGGCTGAGGCAGAAATTAGCCGGGTGTGGTGGCACATGCCTGTAACCCAGCTACTCAGGAGGCTGAGGCAGAAGAATCACTTGAACCTGGGAGGCAGAGGTTGCAGTGAGCCGAGATGGCACCACTGCACTCCAGCCTGGGCAGCAGAGCGAGACTCTGCTTCAAATAAATAAATAAATAGCTATCTAAGTCTTCAGTCTAAGACAAACAACTTATAATTGCGTTCCAAAACCTCTGTGAGGACATCAGTATTAATTTTAATTAAGTTCTTTACAACAGAAATGATACTGCATAGCTAAGAAAGGCCACAGGGGAGACAGAGCCATATCTACTGTGTGAGGTAAGGGGCGCACTTAGAGCTGTCTCTTTAAGGGTGGTTTAAAGTCCTGGACCCCACTCGAGTATGTTTGCATGGCCTGGATGGGCCCTCGAGGTGAAGATAAGGTTTGTGGAGAAGCAAAATTTTAAATGTCTGTATCTCCCTTCAGTGGATGACTTTCCCACCCATGATCCTCAGTAAAGTGCAACGCAGAGCATGATGGAAGCACATTTCAGCATGGTTAGCAATCACACAGCATCAAGATCTGAGGTTGGATCCAACTGTCCCATTTATGAGAACGCTTACTAGTCAGAATTAATCAAAAATCACCCTAAAAGTAAAGGAGGTGCACAGAGAATCTGGCATATCAAAGGAAATAAAAGTGCATAAGCCTCAGAAATCATCTATTATTTTTTATCCATGCATTGTAATCCAGCATATTTTTACATCAGATGCACAACTAAAACCTTACTAAACCTTTCTGTCTTTGTTTTATATGGCTGCCAACCATAAACTGAAAAAAGAAATCTATTATGATTTTATAGAGCTGCTCAAAATACAATGCTATTACAAAAATCAGAGAAGGAAATGACGACTGCTGTTGAAGGAAGAGTTCTGTACTTTGAGGGAAATTGGGCACTGAAATATGCATTCCCCCATGAATACAACAGAAACACGGTATCTGTTATGTGTCATTACTAAATTCATTATCAAAATGATACCCAAAACAGTGTCTTCACCTCTCATCTCATAGAGTGATCAGACTGTTACTAACTCAACTAATATTAATAACCCCATTCAATGGTAACTCTGTGAATTTAAAACAACAGCTGTTCCTCCACCAGTTCTCTGTCCTCCAGCCCACAACGAACCTATCTTTAAAAGAAAACCTTTCTTCACAATACGATTTCTCATAACTTCAATATGCAGGTATATCCCACAGAGTGGGAGTGGTACGCGCAAATTAGCAGAATATCTACTCTCTCTCTCTCTCTTTTTTTTTTTTTTTTTAAGATGGGATCTCGCTCTGTCGCCAGGCTGGAGTGCAGTTGCGCGATCTCGGCTCACTGTAACCTCCGTATCCTGGATTCAAGCAATTCTCCTGCCTCAGCCTCACAAGTAGCTGGAACTACGGGCAGATGTCACCACACCCAGCTAATTTTTGTACTTTTAGTAGAGACGGGGTTTCACCATGTTAGCCAGCATGGTCTCCATCTCTTGACTTCGTGATCCACCCGCCTTGGCCTCCCAAAGTGATGAGATTACAGGCGTGAGCCTCTGCGCCCGGCTGAATATCTACTCTTGACACATAATAGGAGCTAAGGAAATTCCTTTTGATTTGAACTTAAACAGTCTTTATGGTGGCTATTAATGAGTTATCACTTATTATGAAAACTCTATCTTGAGAACAATTATAACCTATTACACAAAAAATATCCACAGCAAACCAGCAAGAGAGAAAATATTGGAAACAAAAAGCAAAAATGTCAATAGATCTGAATTAAAATAATGTGCTAGTGTATCTGTCCAAAATGCAAAAGGAGAACTATGCCCTGGGGATCAACAATTTGGACTCTGAAATGACATTTTTCTATTCAGCAAATTCTTTCCTATCTCCACGCCTCTCTTTCTTTAAAAAGAAAAAATCCACTTGAACATTTAAGGCCACCCAACTTCATATGTAAATTCACACATAAACTTTACATATGTAAACTTCATATGTAAAAAAACTTTATATGTAAACATCAGTAGTCATGGCTAGACGACCACCATAGAGCAGGCTGGGGAATTCCCCATGACGCCAGGCCTCCCGGGAGAACTTCTAGGAATTAAAAAGCAGATTGGTAGCAGTTGCTGTCTTGACAGGTTTAAAACTTGGATGATTCCACATTTCTTGGACGAGCATTCTATTTGTTCTTTAAGGGGTCTTTCTTACTGCCAGAGTATTTGGTAACACAAAGGTATGGTCTATCTATGAGAAGAATAGAAATGGTTCCATCTTAGTGAGCTCATCTACCTACTGTTATTCATCAGAAAGGTAGTAGAGGAAATACCAGCAGTTCCCTATGGGGTGAAAGAATGAATGGGAAACGCAACACTGGAGCAACAGACTCTGTTTTCCGCATGGGGACTGGTGTCATTTGTGATGGATCACCTAGGGAGTTTTTCCTTCTCCAGTAAAAAAATCAGTTACTGATTTTTTTTATGTTTGCAAATTGCATTTTCAGTTAACTATATCCACCCTCACTGGGTGGCCTTCAGATGATGGTCACTGATATCCATAAAGAAAGTCACTGTCTGCTCCTGGCAGATCATCTGTCCCTGATATAAGCTTGGTTGTCCAAGTGCCAGGAGCTGATGATGCCCATAGGTAAAGGGGAAAGGTTCCTCTGACTCCAGCCTAGATCTCTGGCCTAAAAGAAGCTTCCAGAGAGCAGGCTGTCATTTCCACCATTCTACAGAGAACACCTGGAGGACCCAGGCAGTCACGGGCAAGAAAAAAGCAATTGAGAAACCCTACAGAAAGAGGCACTAGGCCAGGTGCAGTGGCTCACACCTGTAATCCCAGCACTTTGGAAGGCCAAAGTGGGTGGATCAGGAGGTCAGAAGATCGAGACCAGCCTGACGAATATGGTGAAACCCCATCTCTACTAAAAATACAAAAATTAGCTGGGCATGGTGGTGCATGCCTGTAATCCCAGCTACTCAGGAGGCTGAGGCAGGAGAATCGCTTGAATCCAGGAGGTGGAGGTTGCAGTGAGCCAAGACTGCGCCATTGCACTCCAACCTGGGTGACAAAGCCCATTTTTTGAATGAAAGAGCCCATTTTTTGAATGAAAGACTCCATTTCAAAAAAAAAAAAAGGAACTACGCATAAGAGAAACAACGTTTCTCCTCATCCCATCTGATATGGTTTGGCTGTGTCCCCACCCAAATCTCACCTTGAATTGTAATAATCCCCCCATGTGTCAAGGGGCCAGGTGGAGATAATTGAATGGTGAGGGTGGTCTCCCCCATACTGTTCTCATGGTAGTGAATAAGTCTCACAAGATCTGATGGTTTTATAAATGGGAGTTCCCCCTGCACAAGCTCCTTTTGCCTGCTGCCATGTAAGACATGACTTTGCTCCTCATTCACCTTCGCCATTGATTGTGAGGCCTCCTCAGCCATGTGGAACTGTGAGTCAATTAAATCTCTTTCTTTTATAAATTACCCAGTCTCAGGTATGTCTTTATTAGCAGCATGAGAACAGACTAATATACCATGTGCGGCCCCATAGAAGACTTCTCTCCATGACTTAGGCAGGACCACAGGGCAGAAAAGGGAACTACTCTGTTTTAAGGCATGCCTCACTTTTTTTTTTTTTTTAATTTTTTATTATACTTTAAGTTTTAGGGTACATGTGGATAACGTGCAGGTTTGTTACATATGTATACTTGTGCCATGTTGGCGTGCTGCACCCATCAACTCGTCAGCACCCATCAACTCGTCATTTACATCAGGTGTAACTCCCAATGCAATCCCTCCTCCTTCCCCCCTCCCCGTGATAGGCCCCGGTGTGTGATGTTCCCCTTCCCGAGTCCAAGTGATCTCATTGTTCAGTTCCCACCTATGAGTGAGAACATGCGGTGTTTGGTTTTCTGTTCTTGCGATAGTTTGCTGAGAATGATGGTTTCCAGCTGCATCCATGTCCCTACAAAGGACACAAACTCATCCTTTTTTATGGACATGCCTCACTTTTATTTCTCTGGTTAGAAATAAAAATTGCTTAAGAGTTTATGGAACAAGGATTTGTTACTTTGAAATGGCTTAAATTTATTTTTCCCTTGGTGCTGAAACCCAGGAACAAACTATGCTCAACATATTTTGTTGGAGAAGACTGAAACATTTCCATAAAGTTGTTTTTCCTGGGCGCGATCTGAAAATGTCTCCAAAATACCCCTTCAATCTAAATAATTTTACAACTTGACATTTTTTAACTTAATGATTTCAATGACAAGGCACACATTTGTTTTAAAAAGATGAAATGGCAGATGAAAACCCATAAAACACATTCGGAAGTATCTTTTTGCTGTCTTTCTTCTTAATTTGTTTTTGTTATTTATTCACCTAACTGTGATGCAATAACCACTGTTTTTGTGGTTTCCTCAAGCACTGGGTAATTTAAACTGTCAGTGTTCTTTTGGCATCTTGTGACAAGTGCTTATTACAGTTGACTAATGTATTTCATTGCAAACCAATCTCCAGCAGTTACAGTATGGAGTACTAGACCCCAAGAAGATCAGCCACACAGATCTGCTCTGCTCAAGACAAAGGGCAATTAAGGGAATGCTGTTCACCATCTGCAGGAAAGCACCTTCAATGCCCTGAAGTGGTTTTCAGGTGGCACATCCCCAACTGCAACACTCTTAGAAGCAAGTGACCTCCACACACAGTCAGGCTGCTAACCTTAATCCCTCCCGGGATATTTCCCTAAGCCCTGTTCACCTGCCCTCTCCTCCAAGTCAGTGTAGATCCCATGAATCTTCAAAAAGATCTCTTTGGGCCGAGAGCAGTGGTTCACACCTGTAATCCCAGCACCTTGAGAGACCAAGATGAGTGGATATAGCTTGAGTCCAGCAGTTCAAGACCAGTCTGAGCAACATGGTCAACCCCCATCTCTACTAAAAATATCTAAAAAATTGGTCAGTCGTGGTGGCCCACAACTGTAGTCCCAGCTACTTGGGAGGCTGAGGTGGGAGGATCACTTGAGCCAGAGAGACAGAGGTTGCAGTGAGCTAAGACCGTGCCACTGCATTCCAACCTGGTAACAGAGCAACACCTTATCTCAAAAATAAATAACTTAATTAAAATTCAATAAATAAAAAATCTGTGTGAACACTGCTTATTCTCAAAGGCAATGTTGCTGCTGCTATGTGAGCAGAAGGGCCTGGCCAATGCAATCCACAGAGAGAAATGCAAAGTTCGTCTCTCCTTAGGAGCACAGATATTTTCTGGCTGTGACTTTGCTTGTCTTCTTCCTGGGCTGTCCAGCACCTTGGTATAATAAGAGCCATTTCATTCTGATGACATCATGCCCCGCATCCATTGCTGTCATTTTCCAGCAATCACTGACTCGCTGAAGGTTCAATGTGTCCTAGAAAGCCCTTCAAAGACAACTCAAGACCATTCATTGAAAGTACACCAACTTTTTAAATAAATCTCAAGCCTTTGAAAAAAATTCAGTTCTGATCCTAATGATTTGTAGTCTCTGGAGGGGGAGTATGGAGACCAGGCAGTGGTTATTCAACAGTAAATGACAAGGGTTGTTCCTCATCTTCTCTACCAGGTCAACTCCTGAACTTCTGTGCATCCTTCAAGGTCCATGTGAACTGTCTTCTACAAACAACACTTCCTTACTCAGTACACATCTCTACTACTGCACCTGTTGTACTATGTGGGAATTGTTTTTTTAATTTACATGTCAACTTCAATTGCTAAATTGTAAACTCCTGGAAGGAAGATGTCATGGCTGATTCTTCTGTTTCCTCAGCACCCTGCAGAGCACCTGGCCCATGTCAGGCCTCATAATGCTTCATAAGCCTTCCTCCGTGTCCTAGGTTCAGTTAGCCACTCCCTCTTCCATAGTGTTTCATACACCGTGTAGATTTTCATGAGAGTAGTTAGCACATTATCAGGATATGCATGTCACATCTCTATATTCCCAGAACCCAGCCCGAGATAGGTGGTCAGTAAATATTTGTAGTGGGAAATACTGCTGAAGAGTCAGATGTGGCCAGATGATGGAAGACCTGGATAGTTCAGACCTTACGAGGTCACTCTAGGTTTCTGATGCAAGAGTGATCTGCATCAGAAAAGTAGACTTTCAGCAAAATTCCTCTAGGCAGCCACAGGCCAGAAGATTGGCTTGGTGTGGAAAGAGATGAAGCAGGTGCAAAAAGCTAAGAGCTGTTACAGTAATCCCCGTAAGGGATGGAAAGGGCCTGTCAAGGCTATGTGTTATACCGAAGGGAGCTGGGCTGTGAGTCCTAACACACTGAAATCAGGTGCTTGATACTACCTGTCACTTAGGCCAGCACTGTGGTCTTGGGCAAGCCACTGAACCACCTCCTGCAGTACAGAACCAATGCTTCATGAGGCTGTAAAGATTAAATGCTTAACACATAATAGGTCCTCCATTAGTGTTCCCTTATCTCTCATGTCTCCAAATGAGTACCCACAATTCAGGGAAATCTGTCTAGTTCCTTGATACCAAGCTCCCATATTCCTTCAATCATTTAACCCTCAGCTTGCAGGCCCAGACTCTGGGACTGGTCTTAATGCTCATCAGCGAGTGCTGACACAGCTGTGATGCAATGGCTGGGCACTTTACCCAAAGGCCATTGAATGACACCCTGATCCCAGCTGTAGCTTATGGCCAAGTCTCTAAATCTAGCCTCAACCCTTGGGTGAGAGGCAGGGTGCCAGGTTACCTGAACACCTGCTGATTCCTCTGGCACAGCCAGTCTACTTTTTCTCAACCCTATCCTCATGCCATTATCCCTAAATGTAGTCCACCATCCTGCCTAAGCCTCCTTTATGCTTGAAGCCAGTCAACCTCTCTAGGCTGAACCCTAATCCCAGGCAAAGACATTTGTCTGTACCCTCCAGTCCTTTGTGACCCAACTCAAATGCTACTTCCTTCATGAAGTCTTCTCTGATTTCACATCATAAGGGATGGGATCCATGATGCTTTCAATTTCTCCCTAGGATTTCGTTTACCTCTTTCTCTCATGGTACTATCATAGCCTGTTTCAGGTCATCAAAACCTGCATGCCTGCCTAAGATGCTGAGTTAAGGACAGTAGAGTAGAAGGCTTTAGTCCCTCAGAAGCCCTAAAACCAAAAGAATAATTGTTGACAGTTCTCCAAAGTCTGTCTTATAGTGGTCCTCGGCCTCAGTTGTCCCCTGAGGGCTGAAGCGTACTTATCCCCCACCGTGGGTACCACTCAGTGCATCCTGCCATTTGACTGTCTCTGGCCTGGCCTACCCTATCCTTCACTTCTGCTTCACAGAGATTTAGGGACCACCTATACTCATTTGACTCTGCAGTCAGACCTCAGCCTGTTCCCCGAATTCTGGTCTCAGGCCTGTCTCAGCTCTGGTGACTGACCTGCCCCTCTAACCTACTGGATCACGCATTTCTTGGGGACAAAAATTATTGTTTTATTCTTCTTTAGAACTAATTTCACAGTAGGAACAAAATCAATACTCCTTCTTGGACTTTTTTAGCCAGTGGAAGTGTCAGGTGCATACTATTAGTTAGGTCGTGGTCCATATAAGATATATTATTTCTCATCTCTGGGCAAAGATGTTTAGTTTTATGCATACACTCTACACCTCACTTAATTTTCCCAAACATACATGGATCTCATGAAAAGTTTTACAAATCAGGTATAAGCTTACCTGGACGAGCAGAAGAAGGTTTGTATCTGGTAAAGGAGATTTGAGTTTTAGGGCCTGCAGAAGTTCTAGAACAACACTACGAGACAAGTAGAATTTATCTCGTTCCTAAAGAAAACAAAACAGAAGGAAGTAAATGATTTTAGAAATTCAATTAGAGTAGATCTATGTCAAAAGAGCTTCCAAAAGATCCACGGGTCAGAAATAAAAAATAGTATTTAAAAACGCATAATGAAGTGTCCTCAAGAAATAAAATTGGAACTTAAAAAAAGGCATTTGTGTGTGTGTAATGAGTTTACAGAAGCACTGAGGATAAAAAATTTAATGGATAAGAAAAAGATAGGTTATCTCTTAAACATTGATGCCCTAGTATTTGGTTCTTATTCACAGGAAACAGGTTCCAAGAACTGCAGCAACTAAATCAGTCTAAAAGTATTTTTTTCAATACAAAATTATTTAGAAAGAAACATATACAACTCTTTAAAGTATTCTGTGACCTCTCGAAGGAACTTATTTCTGAAATGGACTATTTCAAGCATCCAGAAAAACGGAGAGAATGGAACAGAGTATGCACCTACCACCCATCTTTGTCAGATCACATCATTTTGCTTTATTTGATTCATCCTTTTTTTTTGAATCCTAGCTTCTTTCATTCTTTCTTAAATTCATACATAATATTTATACATATTTATGGGGCACATGTGATATTCTGTTGCATGCACAGAATATGTAGTGATCAAGTTAGAGTATTTAGGCTATTCATCATCTTGAATGTCTACCATTTCTATGCATTGGGAACATTTCAAGTCCTCACAGCATTTTGAAATGTACAATATTTTGAAATGTTGTACAGCATTTTGAAATGTTGTTAGCTATGGTCACCCTACTCTGCTATTGAACATTAGAACTCATTTCTTCTATCTAACTGTATGTTTGTATCCATGAACCAAACTCTCTTCATCCTCCCCTGACACACCCTTCCCAGCCTCTGGTAGCTATTCTTCCATGCTCTACCTCTATGAAATCAATTTCTTTTAGCATCTACATATGAGTGAGAACATATGATATTTGTCTTTCTGTGCCTGGTTTATTTCACTTAATGTAACAAACTCCAGTTCCATCCCTGTTGCTTTTTTTTAATGGTTGAATAGTAGTTCATTATGTATATATACCACATTTCCTTATCCATTTGTCCATTGATGGACACTTAGGTTGACTCCATATCTTTGCTATTGTGAATAGTGCTGCAATAAACATGAAGTGCAGGTATCATTCTGATACACTGATTTCTTTTCATTTGGATAAATACCAAGTAGTGGCACTGTTGAATTGTAGGACAGGTACTTTTTAGTTTTTTGAGAAATATCCATACTGTTTCCTATAGTGGCTTTATAATTTAAATTCCTACAAACAGGGCGCAAGAGCTCCCTTTTCTCCATATCCTTGCCAGGCTCTGTTATTTTTTGTTCTTTTGATAATAGCCATTCTAACTGGGGTAAGATGGTATCTCATTGTGGTTTCGATTTGCATTTCTCTCATGATTAGTGATATTGAGCATTTTTTTCATATGCCTGTTGGCCATTTGTATGTCTTCTTTTGAGAAATGTCTATTTAGGTCCTTTGCCCCCTGTTTAGTGGGGTTATTTACTTAGTGGGATTATTTATTTAGTGGGATTATTTGCTTTTTTTAAATTTTAGACAGGGTTTCACTCTTGTTGCCCAGGCTGGAGTGCAATGGTGCGATCTCAGCTCACCACAACCTCTACCTCCTGCGTTCAAGCAATTCTCCTGCCTCAGCCTCTCGAGTAGCTGAGATTACAGACATGTGCCATCATGCCTAGTTAATTTTGTATTTTTAGTAGAGATGGGGTTTCTCCATGTTGGTCAGGCTGGTCTTGAACTCCCAATCTCAAGTGATTCAATTGCCTCGGCCTCCGAAAGTGCTGGGATTACAGCTGTGAGCCACTGCGCCTGGCCCTGTTTTTTGTTTTTTTACTGTTGAGTTGTTTGAGTTCCTTGTATATTCTGGATATTGATCCCTGGTTGAAAGTTGATTCATCCTTCTTAAATACTAAATGTCACAGAAACAGGTGAAGCTACCTATATGGTGCTCTCTTTTCTTTCTTCCTTTCTCTCTTCTCTGAAGTGGCCACTATTCTGAATCTGGTACTTATTGTTTCATGTATGTTTTTACACTTTATGTCTCCATTATAATATATAATATTGTTTTGCATTTTTTGACTTTCTGTAATGTTATATTGTATATATCTTTCCACAACTTGTAATTACTCACTGCAATATATTTTTGAAACTAATCCTTACTGATACACGTAGCTCTGGTTCTTCCAACTCAACAGTTTAACAATATATAATTGTATGAATTTACCAAAATTCATTGGTCAGTCCTCCTGTTGATGGAATGTTGAATTGGTTTCAATTTTGTAAGCCTTTTCTATTGCTGAATATAACACACGTTCAGAAAAGGACATAAAATATAAGCATACAGTTAAATGGATTCAGATGGTATGACACTGTAAAATATATATTTGGTCTTCGATCCTGTATCTGACATACAACTCCTAAAATCCTTAGACTCTCCAAACTGATGTCTTTTTGTATGCTAATAAGTTGACTGATGGCTGGCAGCCTAGGTAGCCATAGGAAGGGGACTGATCACCTGAAAGACCAAGACAC
Organism: Mandrillus leucophaeus; assembly: GCF_000951045.1. Lineage (NCBI taxonomy): Eukaryota > Metazoa > Chordata > Mammalia > Primates > Cercopithecidae > Mandrillus > Mandrillus leucophaeus. The sequence goes on from NW_012104253.1 coordinate 11,079,438, forward strand.
ATTTAGAGAGTTGGGACTATCAGCCCCACCCTTCAACCTTTAGAGAAGGTCTTAGAAGGGTTGATGGCTGGGTTGATCACCAATGGTCAATGGATTAATTGACCATGTCTACATAATGAAACCTCCATAAAAACCCAAAAGAAAAGGGTTTGAAGAGCTTCTGGATAGCTAACCACATGGAGGGTTCCTGGAAGGTGGCATGCCCAGAGAAGATATGGAAGCTTTGTGCCCTTGTGCCTTGCTTTATGCATCTCTTCATCTGTATCCTTTCTAATATTCTTTATAACTGGTAAATGTAAGTAAGTGTTTTCCTGAGTTCTGTGAGCTGCTCTACCAAATAAACTGAGCCCAAAGAGGAAGGATCCCTAATTTATAATCAGTTAGACAAAAGCATGGGTAGAACAACCAGAGTCTACAGTTGGCAAATGACGGTGGGAGGTGGAGGGCAGTCTTAGGGGATGAGCCCTCAACCTGTGGGATCTGATGCTATATCCAGGTAAGTAGTGTCAGAATAGAACTGAATCTATTCTGCAGAATCCATTGCTTGCTTTTTGGTAGGAAGAAATCTCCACACATTTGATCACAGAAGTCTTTGGTCTTGGCAACTGTGAGAGCAGAGGGAAAACATGGTTTGAGTTTGAATTTTTCCAGTCACAGAAGATGGACCGAATACTCATATAATCACCTCATGGACAAACAACAGCACATTGCAAGTGTCTCAGAAGCCTTGTGTGTCCTGTCTTAATCCTTTCATAATCAAATAAGTAGAGTCCCTGTGGGGCTGTCTCCACTGTCTTTTCTTCCTATTCATTTTCACTCATTGTGTCTCGCCTCCTCATATGTCTGGTTTCTTTGATTGTGTGCTGAATGCTTTGTTAGGAAGATATTTGCAGAAATATTTGTAGCCTGAAATGCTACCTTCCTTCAAAGAACTTTCTGTTTGTTTAGTGACAGGGGCACAATCACAGCTCACTGCAGCTTTGACCTCCTGGGCTCAAACGATCCTTCCACCTCAGCCTTCAGAGTAGCTGGAACTACAGGCATGTGTTACCATACCCAGCTAATTTTATTTTATTTTTTTGTATTTTTTATACAGACGAGGTTTTGCCATGTTGCCTAGGCTTAGGGTTACCTTAATACACATACAAGGCTTGTAATATTTTATGTTGGGCTACCACAGGGCTTGACACTGAGCTGTGTCCACATGAAGGAAAGTTACTACGGGGGTGTTTTTACTTCGTGGTCCCAGCCAAAAATGTGTAGGTCAGGAGGCGTGGTATCAGGGTCTCTATTCTTGGTAGGTTCTGGATTCGGACTTTTGTCCCTCTAGCCTCATGGGGCTTCCAAAACTGCAGCCTCTCAGTCACATCTAGATTGACAAACACTCCCAGGGTAAAAATGGCCATCAGTGCTGGGCTCACAGCTCTGAATTTCTGGGCTCTCCCTGATCTTAGTCTCATAACCCTTCTCTATATAGTTAGCATTTTGAAGAAGTTTTCAGAAAATATTTTGTTCACTTTTTTCTTTTTACTTTTTAACTGGGAAAAAGGTTCAAATTATCTTGTTTACCACCATCAGAAGAGAAAATCCAGGATTTTAATTGTCATTATACTAAACCTATAGGTTATTCTGTGAGAATTACTTGTTTTTACTATTCTGGGTCTCCATCCATGAACATAAAATCTCTTTCCATTTATTTAACAATCTGTAATGCTCTTGAGTAAAATGTTCTGGTTATCTCCATAAAGTTCTTGCATATTCTTTTTTTTTTTTTTTTTTTTTTTAAGACAACGTTCTCACTCTGTTGCCCAGGCTGAAAGCTCGCTGCAGCCTCAAACCCCTAGACTCAAGTGATTTTCCCACCTCAGCCCCGCAAATAGCTAGGACTAGAGGTACGCACCACCATGACTGGATAACTTTGTGTGTGTGTGTGAAGGACACAGAGTCTCGCTCTGTCACCCAGGCTGGAGTGCAGTGGTACAATCACGGCTCACTGCAACCTTCACCTCCCAGGGCTAAGCGATTCTCCCACCTCAGCCTCCCAAGAAGCTGGGACTACAGATGCATGCCACCATGCCCAGCAAAATTTTTGTATTTTAGTGGAGACAGTGTTTCACTATGTTGCCCAGGCTGGTCTTGAACTTCTGAGCTCAGACAATCCACCCACCTTCACCTCCCAAAGTGCTAGGATTACAAGGCATGAGCCACTTTGTCCAGCCAAATTTCTTTTTTTTTTATATATATATAGATGGAGTCTCGCCTTGTTGCCCAGGCTGGTCTCAGGCTCCTGGGCTCAAGCAATCTTCCCACCTTGGCCTTTCAAAGTGATAAGATTATAGGCATGAGCCACCACACCCAGCCATTGCACATTCTTATTAGATTTATTTTTTGTCACCACAATAAATGACATTTTAAAAGTATGTTTTATAATCATCTGTAGTTGAATATCAAAATTTGGTGATTTCTGGGTATTCATTTGTATCCAACATCCTTGCTGAGCTCTCTTGTAGGTTCTAAAAAGGTGTCTATAGATTCCCTTTGATTCATTTGTAATCATATCACCTATGAAAAATGAGAGTTATATTTTTCCTTTCTAATCCTTATACCTTTGATTTCTTCTTCCTGTCTTGCAGAAGTGAATGGGACCTCCAGTACCATGATAAATAGAAACAGTGATGACAGGCTTTCTTGTCTTATTTACGATTTTTAAAGGGATGACTCTTAGCATTTCACCATTACATACAGTGCTGGCTAGATGATTCTGGTAGACCCACTATATGAAGTTAAGAAGTTTCCCTTCTATTCACAGTTTGATAAGAGTTTACGATAAATGACTACCGAATTATAAAATGATTTTCTTGCACCTGCTGAATAATGATAAAAGTTTTTCTTCTTCAATCTGATAACATAGTGATATTAATAGATGTTCTAATATTTAAACATTTTTATATATCAAGAAATTTCCAACTGTGTCATGAGGCCCTATTTCTAATGCATTGATTTGCTATTATTCATTCAGAAGTTTTGCATCTATGAAGGATATTGACCTATAATTTTCCTTTCCCCTATTGTCCTTCTCTGGTTGATATCAAAATTCTATTTGCCTCATAAAATGTATTGGGAAGCGTTCCCTTTTTTTCTATTCTATTGTTTGTATAAAGAAGAGATCAATCAGTTCTTCAATGTTTAGTAGAAGTTGTCCTCTAAAGCTGGAATAGTTTTTGAGGGTAGGGTTTTAACTATTGATGCCATTTTCCAGGCATCTAAGTCTAGTCAGTTATTTCTTTTTCTTTTTTTCTGGATGTTCTATATGATATATTTCTAGAAAATTGTACCTACTGTCAAAGACTTCAAATTTACTGGCATAAGGTTGTTCATTTTAAAATCTCTAATGTCTGTAGTTATGCTGATATTCATCATCATTGCTGATATTCTTTATCAGTGTCTTTTATCTGGCTTTCTTGATCAGTCTTGCCAAGGGTTTGTCTATTTTATTAGTCTAGTCAAAGAGCCACCTTTCTGTTGAATTGGTCTTCCATTGTATCTATGTTTTCCTTCCTTCCTTCTCTCCCTCCTTCGTTCCTTCCTTTCTCTTTCCTTCCTTCCCTCCTTCTCTCCTTCCTTCGTTCCTTCCTTTTTTCCTTTCCTTCTATCCCTCCTTCCTTCCTTCTTTCTTTTTTTCAAAGAAGAAGAGAGGGTCTTGCTCTGTCACCTAGCCTAGAGTGCAGTTGGTGCAATCATAGCTCATGGCAGCCTCAAACTCCTGGGTTTAAGCAGTCCTTCCACCTCAGCCTCCAAAGCAGCTAGGACTACAGGTGCATGCCATCACACTGGCTAATTGTTTTATTTTTCTGTAGAGACAGGGTCTTGTTATGCTGCCCAGGCTGGTATATCTGTTTTTTATTTCATTAATTTCTGCTCTTATCTTTACTGTTTCCTTTATTTAATTAATTAATTGCCTACTATCTGTTCCATGTTTTAAAATCTTCCACATTTTTAAATATGTTCTAAAATTGGTTGATTCAGGATTCTTTATATGACCATTGCATCCACTTTGCTCACTGTATTGTTTGAATCTACTATATGTTTTATCTGCTTGATTTATCCATAACCGAAACAGAAAATCTCCCTGTATAACCTTGAATTTATCAATTTATCTTTGTAAGCCTATTATATTCTGTTTTATATATTTAGAGGATATATTATCAGCTCTAGGTAATTTTTGAATTGCCACATTATCTGGGTAAATTGCTCCTCTTATCAATATATCGTGACTTTCTTTATAATAATGCTTTTCAACTTAAAGTCAGTTGACTGACTTCAGCTTTCTTTTCATTAGTATTAGTGTTGTGTATCTTTTTTCAAGCTTTTTCTTTTAAATTTTCTCAGTGTCTTTAGACATGTTTTAGACGTAGCTCAATTTTTAAAAGTCAATCTGACAATCCCTAGTGAGTCTAGTAAACTTATGTTTATTGTGATTCTGTCATCTTACGTGTGCTTGTTACAGCTTGTTCTATGCTTCTCTTTTTGTCTTGATTGAACTTTTATTCTTGTTTTATTTTCTGTTTGGAACTTATAAATTGTATTTCTGGCCTTTGGAGCTTACATTTACAATGTCTACATGTATTCTTAAGAGTTTAAAGTTATTATCTCTGCCTTTCTTGTAGATAATATATAGAATGCTTTAACTCCAATCTCCAACCCCACACACACACCCCCCCATACAGAGTACTATTTTCTAGTATTTTATTGTTATTTTGTTTTTATGCCCATCTGATTAACATTATTATTATTACTGCTTTATATTATCAATGATCACTTAGATTTTCACACTGTACCAATTTCTTGGAGCATCATTCCTTCACACATTTCACTCCTTCCTTCTTGGTTCACTTTCCTTCTTACATCTTTTAGTAGTTGTTTCAGTAAGAATCTATTAGAAACTTTCTTATTTTCTTGATAGAATATCTATTTATCCTTCACTTTTGAAGGATAGCTTGGCTGGTAGAGAATTCCAGGTAGATAGTTCTTTTTTCTTATCATTTTAAAGACATTTTTTTTTTTTTCAATTATCTTCTGGCTTTCATTGTGCTGTTGAGAAGTGTATTGTCTGTCTTCAGAGTGTCTTTTCCCTTGGTTGTTCTGAAAATGTTTTCTTTGTCTTGCTGTTTTGACAAGTTATACCTACTCATGTACACTATGACATGAGCAGGTAAAACTTTAGCTTATTTATAATACTTTCAGGGCTCATTGTGTTTCCTGAATAAGAAAATTAAATATTTTCATCAATTCTAGAATTGATAAAAAGCATATTTTCCTTATCTGAAATATTTATTAGATATATATTAGAATTTCTCTTTATATTCATCTCTTTATCTCTCTCTTCTGAATTCTAGGTAATTTCTTCCAATCTATTTTCCATTTCACCAATTCTCTCTTTGTCTATGTCTAATTTGTTATTTAACCTATCCATTAAGTTTTTTATGTCAGTGATTGTTTTTAATTTCTAGACTTTCTACTCTGTTTAAATCTGTTTGGTTCATTTTTTAAAATTTTTGAAATGACTAAATCTATTATATTATTTTATTTATTTTTCATATGCTTATCATTTAAAGTATAGTCATTTATATATTTATATTTTTATTATAATATTTTATAATATTTATATATACATTCTTCATATGCATATCATTTAAAGTATAATCACTTATATATTATCATTTTTAATGATATGTTTATCATTTATATCTTTATCACATAGTTTTAATATTGAAAGTTCTCGTGGGAAATGATCTTGCTACTTGTTGACTATCCTAATCTATCACAAGGTGGGTTATATCTTCATTTGTTTTGTAATTTTAGATTATGAGCTCATGTTCATTAGGATTTTAACTATAGGAATCCTGCTGGGCATAGGCTGGAGACATATTAATCCAGAGAAGGTTGAGGCTTGTTTTGATCTTGCTTCTGCCAGATATTCCAAGGTTATTACTTGCTCAGCAGTAATGTTATTTGACCCTTCAACTTGGAAGTTCCAAGAACATGCAGGTATTATAAATTCAAACTCTAAACCTGATCCAAGATAGGCCCATGTTTACTAATTCGCAAGAGAGACTATAAATCTTTCTCCCAGTTTCCAAACTGAGACAGACACCATTCTTTGTCACCTCTATATAAGAATGTATTCTTTCCAAACTACCCTTTTACCAAGTGACTAGCCTTTCAAGGGTTCTGACCTTTTGCTAGGGATAACTCAGATCCAACTCCCTGCCTGGATAATCCCAAGACTTCATCTCCTTTCCTTGTATGGGCTTTAAAACTCTAGCCACTAAGTTGCCAAGACAAGCAACACCCCCACCACAGGGCTATTTATATGCTTACCACTCTGATCCTCAATCCCGCTTTATTTTTGCTCCTTTCATTCTTATAAAATTAGCTCTACATTAAAAATCACCTTTATTACATTTCATCCGGTGTTCCTAGTAGTTTAAGTGGTGTGGTTTTCAGGGTATCTAGACTACCAGATTGCTAGAAAGTGAAGTTTCCAAAGTTCTTACCTTTCTGTGCCTTTTCTTTTGATTATATAAGGGAGACAGCTGAATTAGCTACTGCTATTTTTAAACGATTTCTTATAGTTTCTCATTATCGGTGAGGAAGGTAGGAACACCATCAACTGAAGCTTTCTACAAGTAGTCATCATCTTGTATTAGAATGAGAAAGGGTAGATGATAATGGGAAGTAAGAGGCCACTAAAGTTATGAGGGATTATGAAGAGATATTGTATGTAATGAATATCTTGAATTGAAAACCAATAATATCTTGAATTCAAATGCTAGAAAGGCCCCTGTAATCAATATCTATACTGTACAACATAGAAAGTATAAACTCATTATGATTTGTCCCCCCAAAAAGGTATAATTTAAACAAATTAAACATAAACACAATGAAGAAATCAAATGGTTTCTAGAAATAGAAAATCTTTCTGGTGCTGTTTCTTATAGATCTACTTTTTTAAGTGAAAAAGAAGGAAGAAGTTATCTTTCAAGAAGATTCTAAAAGAAGAAAAAAATGCTGACCATCTTAGTAGTTAGAAAACATATTGCCCCAGGCAGGGTAATAAATAGTTTCTAATCAGAAAAACCAAAGAAAAGATTACCATGGAACACTTAACATGACAGAATGGACCCAAGTTGGTAAGAAAGAGGACAAGAATGCTTTAAATAGAATGAAAGCCTTAGTATAAAATTAGATTTTTATGAGGAAAATAAAGGGCTTATAGAAATGGACAACATGAATAAGAGACATTCTGAATGTTCAAGAGAGAACAACAGAAACAGAGACCCATTGAAAACAAGCTTGGAAAATTTGGAAATTGAAAGGGTAACATTTGCACATTGTTCTTAAGGACAGAAATGCTCCCAATTTGCCCTGCCTACTGCTTTTCCATTAGGACAGCATCTACCAGCTCCAACAAGGCTGCTACTGCCACTGGGCCAGCAGTACTTTTCCACTTTCTCGGTAGTGGGCCAGGGTTGCTACAGATAATGCAATAGAGAAACCATTATTAAGACAAGATGACAAAAGATGAGATTCCAATCTCAGAGGCCAAGAACCCAGACCTGAAAAGACAGACACATGATGAGAATTAAGGAGCCCTTCAAAGGCTTTTACAAATGACAAGCTGATATTCTTCTACTCTGGGTATAAAAATGATACGTAGAGATGTCTTACCCCCCAGTCATGGGATGGTGAACTTGAAAAGGACCTTAAGAGGTCCTGTCAACCATTAGCTCTTTTCATTAAAAATACCACTTCTGTTCTAACCACATGACCCTCAGTTCTCCAAATCTGCATATGTGCATATTTTAGACATTTTGTGTGTGTGTGTGTGTGTGTGTGTGTTTAAAGTGTTTCCTTACCATGGTATTTATTAGATCTCAGTAGTATTACTCATTTTTAACTATATGAAAGCAACTGACCTAAAAGGGACTTGAAACTGATTCAAAAGAATATATTTTTTCCAGTTTTCAGTTTCACAGGAACACGCATATGGAAGCTTGCTTACCTTAGTGAAAGCTCGGTAACATAAGCCACACAGCTCCACCAGGTAGGCCAGAGTGAAGACGGCATTCTGAATTACAAAGCTGAGCAGTTTTGAAAATGGTTCCAACAAACTCTGCAATGAGATTGGGGCCAAATAAAGTCAATTGCTGATTATTTCATTTAAAAAAGTATTAAAATCTTATGATACTTTAACTAATGGAATCACTGTTTTTTAAATTGAAAAATCTATTGCCAGATGGCTCCTGTAGCAACCCCATTGGTCTAATAAAAACAGAACTGCACCTTCAGTCGAGGGCTCAAAGAGCAGGATCAAATCATTTCACTGCTCAAAAAGACATTCATTTTTCCATGTGGTATCATTTACAAACCTTCCTAACTTCAACCCTGTCTTCATGTCCACCCTAAGCAATCAAGAGTGTGGGGTTGGCAGTTGGATCTTCCATTTTATTTTCAGCACATTTAAGTGTTTATGAGTTCATCATATTCAGATCCGGAAGCCTGTCTTCTGGGTTAAGTAGCGCAAAGCACCCTTGCGTGTAAGTACCAAAGTACTATAGCTTATATAAAATTCATCACAACCCAGCCTTCTGCCAACGGTTATCAGGAAGGCATAGTCTGTTTCGGTTTCTCCCCCTGAATCTTACCCATAAAGGATCAGTTTTAGTTCCATATACTTTCTTAAGTTATTTAGAAACATTTGTTGAGTACCTACTGAGTGTCAGACTGTTAGATGGATGATTTCATATAGTTTATCTTATGCAAATTTTTCATAACTATCCTGGGAGACAGTGTGTTACAATATAGGTAACGACACAAGCACTAAATTCTGACACAAGGGTTTTCACACTCTAGCTCACTGTGACCTTGAATAAGTGATTTAATCTCTCTGGAACTTGGTTTTCTCCTCTGTAAAAGGGGAATAATAATGGCTTCCACCTCATTAGGGTGCAAGTTATGAGAATTAAAAGAGATAATATATGTAAAGCACTTGGCACCAGTAAGCTCTCCATCATTGTTAGCTATGGTCTTCATTATTAACCTTCTGAAGCTTTAGTATCCATTCCTATTCTGCAGCTTAGGCAGTTAAGTAGACAAGTAATTTGCCTAAGGCCATGAAGGTATCAGGTGGAATTCAAAGCCAAGTTCCAGGGCAATTTTCCACAGGTAGAATTGCTCTGCAGAGAAGATAGGATTTTAACTGGATTCCAAAACACTTGCATGCCATGATTTCCACTACTTCTCAATCTCTATAGTGCTCGCTGTCTGGTTTTCAAAAGTAATATATGTTCAATGTCAAACTCAAGATATGTAGGAAAGGACACATGAGGAAGTAAAAGTCATCCATAATCCCACCACCTCATGATTACATTTTGAACATAGTGGAAATATTACACATGTAAAATCTTGTATTTTTTTTAAGTTCTAGGGTACATGTGCACAACGTGCAGGTTTGTTACATATGTATACATGTGTCATGTTGGTGTGCTGCACCCATTAACTCGTCATTTACAGTAGGTATATCTCCTAATGCTATCCCTCCCCCCACCCCCTCCCCACAATAGGACCTGGTGTGTGGTGCTCCCCTTCCTGTGTCCAAGTGATCTCATTGTTCAATTCCCACCTATGAGTGAGAACATGTGGTATTTGGTTTTCTGTTCTTGCGATAGTTTGCTGAGAATGATGGTTTCCAGCTGCATCTATGTCCCTACAAAGGACACGAACTCATCCTTTTTTATGGCTGCATAGTATTCCATGGTGGATATGTGCCACATTTTCTTAATCCAGTCTGTCACTGATGGCCTTTTGGGTTGATTCCAAGTCTTTGCTATTGTGAACAGTGCCACAATAAACATACGTGTGCATGTGTCTTTATAGCAGCATGACTTATCATCCTTTGGGTATATCCCCAGTAATGGGATGGCTTGTATTTTGTTTTTTATTAACTTAATATAACATCAGAAATTTCCAGTGCCATTTAATTCTTCATAATCGCCAATTCTATAAATAACACCCCAATAAAAATATTTTACATGAAATTAGCATTTGCATTTTCTTCCTTGAATAGATTCCCAGAAAAAAATGACTAAATCAAAGGATATAAGCATATTTGAGGTTCTTTTTTCTTACTGATACGAAAATGAATGCACTCTGTGTTAGTTGACCCTAAAGATAGGAATTCTGTTTTTTACTTATTTGTATTCCCCACAGAAATCCATGTGGTGCTTTCCATATAGAAAATCTTAAAGAAACTCACAGAAATAGTACTAATGATTCATTATTCTTTGCTCCATATAAATGCTGTTGCCTTGAGGTTGGGTGCAGTGGCTCATGCCTGTAATCCCAGCACTTTGGGAGGCCGAGGTGGGTGGATCACTTGAGGTCAGGAGTTCAAGACCAACCTGGCCAACATGATGAAACCCCATCTCTACTAAAAATACAAAAATTAGCCAGGCGTAGTGGCACATGCCTGTAGTCCCAGCTACTTGGAAGGCTGAGGCAGGGAGAATTGCTTGAACCTGGGAGCCAGAGGCTGCAGTGAGCCAAGCTGGCACCACTGAATTCCAGCATGGGCGACAGAGTGAGACTCCGTCTCAAAAAAAAAATATATATAGATGTGTGTGTATGTGTGTACATATATATATATATATATTTATATATGTACATTACTGTCTTGAAACATTGATGATAGATGAATGGAATGGGAATGTCTCATGTTGCACATAATGTATCCTTATTGGTCAAAAAGAGAAGCCTGAATTCAAGCCTATAAGGAAACTTGCTCTTATATCAAACTTGCTCTTATATCAAGTTGCACAGTGATGGGGCAATACAGACCCAAAGGACCTATATTCAAGTCTCAAATCTTCTACTAACCAGCTATGTGACCCTGGCCAAGACATTTCATCTCTCTGAACCTGTTTCCTCATCTGTAAATGAGCGGATTGAACCCAATGATCTCTTTGTAACTTTCTAGCATAAATCATGAGTCTATGAAAGCACAGTCAACTTAAATAGTTGCAGAATACGTACATTGTTGGTATATTAAATAGTAATTACAAGCTATAGCAATACAAACTGTGGTACCACGGCATCGAATGCAGCCAGAAAATATAGCTTGGAATAAAAAGGTGAATGAGACACGGTGCAGAACTTCTTGAAGCTTGTGGTCTCATTGGGACCACTTCAGGGCAATGTACATGCTACTATAGAGAGCTCTATCAAATACTGTGGGAGCTGACACAGGAGAAAGTTGCTACAGATAATATGAACATGTATTTTCATTAAATGGGACCTTGAAGAATAAGAAGGAGTTCATCACACCAACAAGGGCATAAAGCATTTCAGGCAAAGGAAATGGCCTAAGCAAAGGAAAGGAAATACGAAATTAAATAAGATTATATATCTGAAGCATTAAGCACAATGTCTGCCATAGGATAACAAACAGTGGTTGTTGTTTCGATGATGATGATGATAACGCTGATTCTGAAAGTGCACAGGAGGAATGGATGAAAGAGACATGGAGCCAAAGATTAAATTGGAAAGGTGGGCTGGAGAGTTATGAAATAACATCTTAGATACCACATTAAGGAATCTGGACATCATCCTGAAAGAAATGAGAAGTTATCAGAGATTTTAAAGCAAGGAACCAACACAATAAGATCCTGTTTAGAAGGATCGCCTAGTTAGTAGTATGGGGGATGGATTGGTGGCCAAGGCACAGGGCTAGCAGGACCAATTACAAACCATGACATTGTGATGTATTGGATAGAGCTCTTTATACAAGGCACTGACCTAGCGTGAAGAGAGAGAAGGAGGCTGAAAGGGAAGCATTTGGTGTGCAATAACTGTGTCTTCAGTATTGCTACAAGCTTATCTCACAAGGTTAAAAAATAACTGACTAACCAATTGGTTATGTTTTTCTGAAACATACATACCCTTGTAGCATTGGTAGAAGGGATCTTCAAGAGGCAAATCATAATTCTCAAACTGGAATCTAAAGAACACTGTGAATAAATATGAAAAAAGTAAAAATTAGTTTCCACCTTAATATACCTTTTGTTTCAAATATGTCCTGAAAACATTTATTTTAGCAGAAGGAAAAATCTGAAATATGACTGCCTCTCTACAGTTTCCCATGCCATAATATCCTTTTTGAAAGAAAAAGCATTCTCAGGTTAAAACAATTTTAATTAAACAATTATACAATGCTAAACAATTAAATAACTAAACACAGCTCCTAAACTATTTTTCAAAGATATAGCCCTAAAAATTAATGAGATAGACAGGTGAATAGGGAGATGGGTGGAAGGATGGACGGATGAATGGATGGACGGATGGATGAATGGATGGATGGACAATGAACAGAAATTTGTTGGGTAGATATTAAATGTATCTAACTCTAAAGAGATACACCAATATGTGAAAGGCCATTTTAGGGGGGAAAAAAACCTACTTAGATCTATTTTAAAAAACCATGAATCCACATAAGAACCAGTTTCATCTGCCCTTTCTCTGCTCTGAAGAAACAAGACAAAAACCTGAGAAAATGCAGTAAAACTTCTACAAGAGAAAATCATACCTTACCTATCCATTCGAGTTCTATATTGACAAGATTCCACATCAAAATGTACTTTTTAAATTGAGTTTACTAGGATGGGGGGAAAACGTTACAGCAAGAATAAACAATGATATGGTAAACAGATCACAATAGCAGGCTGTAGTTAAATTTCTGCAGCTGTGAACATACATTAACTTCTTCAAGACAGTACAAAATAAGCCAGGAGTTTTCCAAGTGGAATCCTGGAACCAGCAGCTAGAAATGTGCCAGAATGCAAATCCTCAAGCCCCACTCCTACTGAATCAGAAACTCCCAAATCAGGCCCAGTAAGTTGTGTTTTAGCAAGTCCTTCAGGGACACTGATGCACACTGACATTTGAGATCTGCCTCTATAAACTGATGAAAACAAACTATAGAAGGTTTCAGTGGTTTATTATTTTCCCCAGAGATTAAAAACAAAGGCAGAAGATGATCAGGGGCAGTGCCCAGATCTGCCCTAGCCGGGAAAATTCTTACACAGATTCTGAAAGTATTTCACAAGTGCCTTCGAAGGGAACCACTGGTTCTATTTAATCTGCTTGACACTCATCGGAGTTGGTGTGACATTTACATTACTTTAAACCAGAGGCTGAAAACTGGCTGCTCATCAGGCCCCCATAGTGATTTAAAAACCAGAAAATGTCATCTTGGGAATAAAAAGGAACACAGACAACCTGAGGCCTGCGCTCCCACAGAACAACAATTGGCAGGCCTGAGTAGCCGCTGACCTCGTAGAAGGACTGGCACATTCCAGTTCCTAAGGGCCTCAATTCTCCTTATTATCTTTTCTCCCTTATTAACCCTGTAGGCAGGGTTCCTATGGGCAGGCTGATTGTCACGAATTAGGCATGCCACTTGTTTACAGCTGGCAACACTTGCCACTCTTCTGTGCTCAAGTTAAATCTTCTGACAGTCACATCGGCACACAGGCATTTAATTTGCCATACCTCAGCTGGGAGTGGTGGCTCATGCCTGTAATCCCAGCCCTTTGGGAGGCTAAGGAGGGCGGATCATGAGGTCAGGAGATGGAGACCATCCTGGCTAACATGGTGAAACCCCATCTCTACTAAAAATACAAAAAAAGTAGCTGGGCGTGGTGGCAGGTACCTGTAGTCCCAGCTACTTAGGAGGCTGAGGCAGGAGAACGGCATGAACCTGGGAGGCAGAGCTTGCAGTGAGCCGAGATTGCACCACTGCAATCCAGCCTGGGCGACAGAGCGAGACTCCGTCTCAAAAAAAAAAAAAAAAAAAAAAATTTGCCATACCTCATCCCATCCCTTCTCTGAGCGTGTGCGGCTCTTTAGCAGTGAAACCCTGATTGGTTCTCAGGTCCTAGGGGGCTCCATGTGCTTAAAATTTGTGCACTCAGTTTCCTGTGTGTTGATGTACAGTAGCTATACACATACACAGTTTCAAAGTACTAACCCTTCTTGCTTGGATTTATTCAGCTACTCCAGATCTGTGGGCAAACAAGGATCATAGAATATAAGAGGTGGTAAAGATCCCTCCTTTGTACTCCTGCTTCTCACAGTAACTCCAAACTCAGAGCAGCACACACTGAGTTAAGGGTCCCTGCATTATCCCTTGCAGACCTATTAGTAGTATCTGCCTATCTGGAAAAATGTATTATCACAGGTGGCTGATCTTTGTCAAGTATCTTATGTATACATAATACTCATTTCAGAAGTGGAGCTACTAATATGTAACCTGATCCTTTTGTTTTTCTGTCTATGGGAAATGCACTTTATTTTTATTTTACTTTATATTTTTGAGACAAGATCTCACTCTGTTGCCCAGGCTGGAGTGCCATGGCACAAACATCGCTCATTACAACCTCGACTTCCCGGGCTCAAGCAATCTTCCCGCCTCAGCCTTCCAAGTAGCTGGGACAACAGGTACATGCCATCACACCTGGCTAATTTTTAAAATATTTTCTATTTGTTTATTTATTTCTGAGACAGAGTCTCTCTCTGTCGTCCAGGCTAGAGTGCAGTGGTGCAATCATGGCTCACTGTAGCCTCAACCTCCTGGGCTCAAACAATGAGCCCACTTCAGCCTCCCAAGTAGCTGGGACTACAGGTGCACACCACCGTGCCCAGCTAATATTTTTTTAAGAGACAGAGTCACACTATATTGCCTAGCCTATGTTTTTTTTAAAATCTTTCATAGAGACGAGGTCTTGCCATGCTCCCCAGACTGGTCTCAAACTCCTGGGTTCAAGCAATCCTCCTACCTCTGCCTCTTAAAGTGTTGGGATTACAGTCATAAGCCACTATGCCCTGCCTGATTCATTTTGTTGCCAGTTAAATGCTTCTGTAATCTGCATAGAGAAAGCACAAAAAACCTCATGGAGCAGGTCAGGTTCAAAGCCAGCAACGCCACTGCCAGCCATCACCCTGCCCCCTACTCTAGAGACATGAATGTCTTCAACTCCCCCCTGCTGTAGAAGGGCAAAGAGGGTCTGTTAGTGAAATGAGCACTGGCCTGTAAGTCAGAAAACTCAGTTCTAATCCCCACATTGCCACCACTGTATTGTTTCCAGAAGCTACACCGCCTCTCTGAATTTGCAGAATTCATTTAGAAAACAGGGGCATTGGAAAGGATGATCTTTATAGATTTCTTCCAGCTTTAACAGTATTGGCTTCTTATTTGCATTTACTGAGCTCAAGTTGTCAATGATCCTTGGGCCACCAGATTTCCAGGCAGGTAATTGTGTGTATATTCTTGGGAGATGGTATGGTGTAGGGTGTAACAGTCAAGCAGAAATATCATCATTCACAAACACAGCAATCACTTCCCTTTAGATCATTCTCTAAAATGGAAACTTTACATTATAAGTCTGGGCTGCTTTTGGACAAAACTATTTATTTACTTATTTAATATCTACCAGAGAAAAACTGCCAGATAAACACAATCTACTCATGTCTTCCTGGCTGGTTTTTTTTTTTTTTTTCCAAATCAACTGGAAACATGCATATTCATAATCAGTGAGCAAAATGCTCGCTCCACATTCCTGTCATTCTCTAAGAGAACACAGAACAACCCAAATAAGCCCCCTCACTCCGAGGCTGACGGAGTTTCCTCATTGTCCTTTGCCATACATTAAATCACCCAAGACTCTGCTGCTTGTAAACAAATGGTCTGAAAATGGTAAGAAATTAATTGACAATGAAATCTTCGGCTCAGCTTACCTTCAGAGGTAAAACGCAAGGCAGCTTGGCAAAAAATGTCTGAAACTGGTTGCTGATTGTGGTCCACAGGCTACTAGGAGAATCCATAGGCAAAGCTTCCATGAAGGTTGCAATGTTTTCCAAACAGCGTATCATAGCACCCCCTGCTGGTAAATTCTTTTTGTTATTTAGACCCTAAAAACACAAAAGCATAGGCAATCAACTGCTGAAAGAGCACGGGAATGCACAGCGCTGTTTGGTGAAGGTCAGTTTAAAAGTCACATCCTCAGGCTATAAACGTGTTCAGTGCCTACTACATAGGCCAATCCCTGTGATAGACTGGAGGGATACCGAGAAAAATCGTTCAGACAAACTTAAGGGGGAAAACTGGTGAGAGGTGAAATGTGAGCAAGAAATAGGAAACAGCTTCCAAGGGTCTACAACTGGTATGGTTCGGTGCTAAGAAAGCAATGAATGATGCTCACTGGAAATAATCCCCAGCACAAAGACTGAGGGTAGAATTACAGGAGCTGCAGCTTTTTTTCTAGCAGTGAGCATCTCCCATAAGCAAACCCCGAGAGCTGACCTGCAGCGGCGCTGAGACTCGAACCCAAGTCTCTTGATCCAACACCCATAGCTCCACCCACCACTCTGCCCTTGGAAAACCAGGTTGTTCTGTGGAGGCAAGGTCATGACTTAGGCTGAGGGTATGGAGAAGTTTTCAATGAAGAGTAAATCCACGCAAAGCAGCAATGTCCAACTGACACTTTTCTATGTGATTCTACTTCTTAATTAACTTTTTAAAATTTAAATTATGTTAATTTTTAAAATTTAAATTATTTAAATTTTAGCATTTTCTATTATTTTTCTTTTGAGTTGGGGGTCTCGCTCTGTTGCCCAACTTGGAGCATCGTGTAGCCATCACAGCTCACTGCAGCCCCCAACTCCTGAGTTCAAGTGATCCTTCCCCTCCATCTCCTGAGTAGCTGGGACTGCAGGCATGTGCCACCATGCCAGTTAATTTTTTTATTTTTATTTTGTAGAGATGGGGGTCTTGCTATGTTGCACAGGCTGGTCTTGAACTCCTGGCCTCAAGCAATCCTCCTGCCTCAGCCTCCCAAAGTGCTGGGATAATAGGCATGAGCCACTGCACTCAGCCCTTAGCTTTAAATTTAATATAAATTTTTAATTTAAAAATTTTAGATTTCATTTTTAAATTAAATAACATTGAAATCCTTCCTCAGCAGTACCCTACGGTGTGACTCAAAGAAACACCCACAGTTGTGCTGGGGCTTAGAGTTTCGGCTGGGGCTTAGGGTATTACTAAAGGAAACCCACCTCTAGGAGCTGACTGAGAGCTGCGATAGAGCTCAGCTCGTTGAAGTCCATCAGAGACGAGGCTAAGGTCCGTAAAAAAGTCCCATCTGGAAAGTCAACAATCAGATTTAGTGTTTGGATGTCTGGGATGAGGCAAATTTGTGGTGTCTGGATTCTCAGTGGATGAATTACCTTTGATGGTGCTTTGGAACAGCTGTGGGAAGATGCCGTTGGGGGCCAACTGATGGAAGATGCAGCGCAGGAACTGCTTGGCCACCCCTGCCGCATTGCCAGGAACCATCATGCTGGAGTTGAACAGGGGAGAAAAGACACGAAGTCATAGGCCAGTGAGCATGTGTTCAGGTATTTACTTAGAGTTCAATCATTTGCACACCATGCCTCTTATGGGATAGCTCACTGTCACGTTCATCAGTGAAATGAAATATTCTACTCAAACCTAATCCCTGTTAACAAGAAGTTTTTAGAAAGAGAGAACCATGAAATGCCAGCATAGTCTCAGACATATTCCAGGTCCCACAATGGACTCAGGAAGGTTATGAGGTCCTGAGAGAAGAGGTCACATACAAAGGTCACATGCTCACAGAATGACAGTCAAGACTAGAGCTCTGGATGAGGATTACCAGGAAAATCCTCCCAGGAAAGTGTCACTGGCTAAGAGAGAGTTGCTCTGAGGAAAAAAAATTCATATACATATACATATACATATATATATATATATATATATGCGCACAGTGAGGGAGATGTTCATTCTCATTAGGAGATCTGGGAAGTTTTCTTTGGGCATCCGTAAAAAGGCTGGACTTTGACAGGTGCAGTTTGCCCTTCACCCTTCATGTGCACCTCTGTACATCAAAAGTAGGGCCAAATTTATGAGGCCCTGCCCCTTAGACCAAGGTACCAGAAGGGATGCTTCTTGAAGTAGTTAGGGGATAAGTTATCAGAAGGAAGAAAGAAAAAATCAAAGAACATAAATAGATAAAGAGTAAGAAGTACTGCTTACCTAATTATGCCAATTATTACCTCATTATGCCACATCTACCCTGAAATGCTGGTTCAAAGTTTTAGGTCAAAAACATTCTTCAGGAAAAAATAATACCGAACTTAAAATAACTTCAGAAAATAGAGAAGGAGAGAACCCTTTCCAATTTGTTTGATGCAGCCAGCATAGCCCTAAAACTAAAATCAATAAAGCCACTATCAAAATAAATTTTAAAAAAGAAGGAAACAGAAAAGAAATGGGAAGAGGACAGACACACCCATAGTCATCATGGCCATTGAATTCAGCTATAGATTAAAAGACCAAGTAGGGTCATGACCAAGTAGGGTTTATCCCAAGAGTGTAACAATAGTTTAATACTCAAAAATCAGTCAGTACAATTCAATATACTAAGAAATAAAGGACAAAAAACTTTAATCTCAATAGATGCAGAAAATACATCTCACAAAAGTCAACACACATCATAACAAAAACTCAGACTGGGCCAGGCGCAGTGGCTATCGCCTGTAATCCCAGCACTTTGGGAGGCCAAAGCAGGAAGACTGCGTGAGCCTAAGAGTTGGAGACCAGCCTGGGAAACAGGGCAAAACCCCCCCATTTCTACAAAAAAATACAAAAAACTAGCTGGGTGTGGTGGCACACACCTGTAGACCCACCTACTTAGGAGGCTTAGGTGGGAGGATCACTTGAGCCAGGGAGGTTGAGACTGCCAAGATGGTGCCACAGAACTCCAACCTGGGTGATAGAGCAAGACCCTGTCTCAACAACAGCAACAGCAACAACAACAAAAACCCTTAAACTGGAAAAACTTCAATTTGCTAAAGGGCATCTATAAAAAACCTATAGCTACTGTGATTAATAGTAAATATTGAATACTTTCCCTGTAAGAGAGGAAACAGGACAAGGGTGCCCACTCTCCCATCTCTATGATTGCATTGGCAGTCCTAGCCATTGCAATAAGGCAACAAAAAGAAACAAAAGGCATAAAGATCAGAAAGGAAGTAGTAAAACTCTTGCTATTTATAGATGATTTTTCTACACAAAATCAAATCCTAAGAAATCTACAAAGCGACTACTAGAACTAATAAGTGAGTTTAGCTAGAATACAATGTGAATATGCAAATATCAATTGTTTAGATATCAGCAGCAAAAAGTTGAAATTTTTAAAAATTCCATTTACATTAGTATAAAAAACATAAAATTCTTGAAAGTAAATTAACAAAAATGGCAAGACCTCTACACTGAAAACTAAAAAACACTGCTGAGAGAAATTAAAGATCTCATGAAACTGAGATACATACCATGTTCATGAATTGGAAGATTCAATATTTTCATGCTGTCAGTTATCCCCAAATTGATTTGTTCTTTCAATACAACCCCAGGAGGCTTTTTTGATGAAAATAACAAGCTTATACCAAAATCTTTATGAAAATGTAAAGAATCTAGAGATCCAAACCAATCTTGAAAAAGATAACTAAATTTGGAGGACTCACAGTACCTGACTTTAAGATGTACTACTTACTATGAAGCTACTATAATCAAGACAGTGTGGTGCAAGCTTAAGAATTAATATATAGATCAGTGGAACAGAATAGAGAGCCCAGAAATAGACCCACTCTTCAATGGTTTCTCAGCTTAACAGGCACCACAGTGATCCAATAAGAAAAGAGAATATCTTTTTAAACTGTGTTGAAAAACTGATTATCCACATGGATAAAAATGAACTCCTACCGCTGCCTCATATCATACCATACATAAAAATAAATTTGAGAAGTTTTTTTCTTTTCTTTTCTTTTTTTTTTTTTTGAGATGGAGTCTCACTCTGTCGCCCAGGCTAGAGTACAGTGGCACAATCTTCTCTCACTGCAACCTCCGCATCCCGGGTTTGAGTCATTCTCCTGCCTCAGCCTCCTGAGTTGCTGGGACTACAGGCGCCTGCCACCACACCCAGCTAATTATTTATATATTTAGTAGAGATGGGGTTTCACCGTGTTAGCCAGGATGGTCTCGATCTCCTGACCTCGTGATCCGCCCATCTTGGCCTACCAAAGTGCTGAGATTTCAGGCGTGAGCTACCGCGCCTGGCCTTGAGATGGGTTTTATAAATGCCAAATATACATATGAAAACCATAAAGCTTTTAGAAGAAAACATTAGAGAATATCTGCATGACTTGGAAGTAGACAAAGGTTTCTTAGACAAATAACAAGAAGCAATAATTGTAATGTTTTGTTTTAATGCATTAGAAATCATCCAAATTAAAAACTTATCAGCAAAAGATACCACTAAGAAAAGAAATAGGCATGCCCCAGACTGGGTGAAAATATTCTCAAAACGTACTTAACAAAGGACTAGTATTCAGGATATATAAAGTCTTACAACTCAGCAATAAAAAGACAACAACCCGATTAAAATATTCAAAAGATTTGACCAGACACATCTCAAAAGAATATACACAATGGGTCAATGAGCACTTGACAAAATGTCATAGAGAAATGCAAGTTAAAACTATAATGAAATACCCATTACACATCTACCAGAATGACTAAAATTAAAAAGACCAACAATGCCAAAGTTGGGCAAGAATATGAAACAACCAGAATACATTGATGATGGTAATATAAAATGGCATAACCACTTCAAGAGAAATTCCAGTAGTTTCTGATAAAATTAAACATATACCTATCCTGTAATCCAACAATATCATCCCTAGGTATTTTACCCAGGAGAAATAAAAACACTTGTTTTAAAATGGGCTTTTATAAGAATGCTCATAATAGCTCTATATTTTATAGCCCCAAACTGAAACAACCTAGAAGTACTGCAATAAGAACATTAAAAAGCAAATTATGGGATACAATTCAGCCTTGAAAAAGAAACTCCTGATAAAAAAGCAGCAATATGGATAAATCTCAAAAACATCATGCTGAGTAAAAGAAGTTGGACACAAAGGAGCACATACAGTGGGATTCCATTGACTTGAAGTCTAGAATGGGCAAAATCAACCCAAGTAGAAAAATATCACAACAGTGTTTGCCCCTATAGGGGTAGAGATTAGCTGGAAACGTGCATAAGAGAACTTTCTGGCAATAATAGTAATCCCATTAACAGGGGTTTCGGTTACACAGTCATATGCATTTGACAAAACTCAAGAAATAAACACTTAAGATTTGTGTACTTCCTTGTATGTAAATTTTACAAAAGAAACCACCATGGTCAATGTACAATATGATGAGTATAGTTAACAACAATGCATTGTATACTTGAAATTTGCTGAGAGAGTAGATTTCAAATGTTCTCACCAAAAAATAAAAAGATAACTACGTGAGGTGATGAATATGTTAATTAGCTTGATTGTGGTAATCATTTCACAATGTACACATCTATCAAAAGATCACATTTATATCTTAAATATATATAATTTTTACTTCTCAATTATACCTCAATAAAGCTGGAGGAAAAAAGAAACAACCATATACAAAAATTGAACTTGAGTTAATGCTAACTTTGCTGAAGTATGTAGGGGAAACTACATTCTAATACCTGAAATTTACTCTGAAATACATACACAAAAAATGAATTGATGGATAGATAGATGGTTGGATGCATGATAAAGAAAATAAAATATTTGTTTTAAAATCTAGGTGATAGGTATATGAGTGTTCACTGTATAATTCTTTCAACTTTGCAGTACGTTTAAAATCTTTCATTAAATAAGTTAAGAAAAAAGTTTTTAAATAAGTCATTCATCGAATAGAGCATTAGAAAGAAAAGCAAACATCCCTAAAGCCATAAGTTATAGAAATGCAATGTCAACAATAATATCATCTTATGTTTGTAGGACTTGCTACACTTATGCTGTCATATACACTCTATCATTTGGGTCCACAGAAAATACCCCTGAGGCACAAGAAGGCATATATTAGTATCTCTCTTTTACAGATGAGGAAACTAAGGCAGAGAGATCAATGTGACCAAAGTCACACACAGCATCCATTCCTGCCCTCTTCTGGTTCTTTCTCCCCACTGCAGTCAAAGTAGCCTTTCTACATGCTACACACACACATGCGCGAACACACACACACACACACACACATGCATGCATGCACACACACACCTTGTTGCTTACAAATCCTTCACTGGCTTCCCACTGCTGCTACAAGGAAGTCCAAAATATTTAATGTGGTGTATAAGTCATGCACAATCTGGTAAGTCAAACTCAGCAAGCGTTTGCATCTCAGTGCTGTGGTTATACTGGCTTTTTCATAGTTCCTCCTATACACCGTTTTTTACCATGCTCTTTCCATAACTATGTGCATAATTAGGTTAAACTCATTTTTTCAGATCTTGGTTTAAACATCACTTCTTGAGGGAGCCCTGCCGTCTTTCTCCCCTTCTCTACCACTACCAAGACCAGACTGGGACCACCTGTTACACCCACTCACACCATCAGCTCTCATCCAGGTTTGCTCATCTCAGCAAATGCCACACCCGCTCACCCAGTTGTTTAGACCAAAACCTGAGAGTCATTCTTGCCTCCTCTCTTTCTTTCACACCCAACATCCAATCCATCAGCAAATTCTGTTGGTTCTACTTTCAAAATATTTCCTAAATATATCCTTAATGTGACTGCCTCTCACCACTTTAGACCAAACCACTAACCTCTCATCTGCACCACTAACATGGTCTCCAAAGTGGTTCCCTGCTTCCATTTTTAGCCCCCCACCATAAGCTATTTTCAACAGAGAAGCCAGAGGGATCCTTAAAATTTTTTTCCTTAAAAAGATTTATTTTATTGTGTAAGAACACTTACCATGAGAATTATCCTCTTAAAAAATGTTTGTGTACAATACATTACTGTTGACTGTAGATGCAATGCTGTACAGCAGCAGATCTTCAGAGCTCATTCATCTGGCTTGACTAAAACTTCATGCCCCTTGATTAGTAACTAGGCAGTGATCCTTCAAAGCAGGTGATATGGTTTGCCTGTGTCCCCACCCAAATCTCATCTTGAATTGTAGCTGCCATACTTCCCACATGTTGTGGGAGGGGCCCAGTGGGAGATAACTGAATCATAGGGATGGTTTTCCCCATACTGTTCTTGTGGTACTGAATAAGTCTCACAAGATCTGATGGTTTTATAAATAGGAGTTCCCCTGCACAAGCTCTCTCTTTGCTGGCTGCCAAGTAAGACGTCCCTTTGCTCTTCCTTCATCTTCTACACCATGATTGTGAGGCCTCCCCAGCCATGTGGAACTGTGAATCAATTAAACTTCTTTCTTTTATAAAGTATCCAGTCTCAGGTATGTCATTATCAGCAGCGTGAAAGTGGACTAAAACAGCAGGTTAAAGCACATCGCTCCTCACTCCAATGGCTCCCTGCTGCATCCTTAAAATGACCTGCAGGGCTCTACTTGGCCTGGCTCCCACTGCCTCTTCCCTCTCATCTCTTCCCACTCTTTTTCATACTCAACCTGCTCCAGCCACATTAGTCTGTTCTCCAAATATATGAGGCATTTTCCTGACTTAGAGACTTCGTATTTACTGTTCCCTCTGCCTGGAATGTTATGTCTATGAATTACTGCATGGATCACTCTCTCACTTTATACCGGTTTTGTTTAAGTATTACCTCCTCAAAAAGGCTGTCCTTGACCATTATATCTAAAATACCAGCTCCGGGCACTCTCTATCTCCCAGACTTGCTTGATTCATTTTCGTAGCATGTAGCACTAAATGATATTAAATTACATAATCAGTTTTCCTGTTGGTTAATTTGTTTATTTTCTCCCTCCTCAACTAGAATGTAAGTTCCCTGAGAGCCAGGATTTGATGTTTTGTTATAGTTACTATAACCTCAATAACTAGTAGTCATTCCATAAATACTTGTTGAATGAATTACTGTTAGTATAAGTCTCTCTGTACTTTTTCTTCATAGCACTTAGCACAGTTTACAATTATAAATTTGTGCAAATATTTTATTCACATTGGCTTCATGAATAGACTATAAGCCCCATGAGGGCAGGAATCATGCCAGTTTTGCCCCCAGTGAAGACCTAAGTGTCTAGCACAGGGTGGGCTTAAAAGTATTCGTTGGCTAAAATGAGTGAGTCAGTGAATGAACGAATGAATGAAGGCATGAACAGAGAATGAATAACTAGTGCTCTCTAGAGCTACAACTGGAGCCTAACAATATTCCTTCCATGGTGCAAAAGCTGGAATTTTTTTATTTTCATTTTTTATTGAGACAGGGTCTTGCTATGTTGCCCAGGCTGGTCTTGAACTCCTGGACTCCAGTGATCCTCCCACCCTAGCCTCCCAAAGTGCTGGGATTACAGATGCGAGCCACTGCACCCAGCCCTACACTGGTGTTTTAGAAACGGGATGAACATGCACAGAGGAGAAAAGAAAGTGAGATCTGGGCTCACGTTAGGACCTTACCTTTCTGCTTGATTAGAAAAGGTAGTACTGGATGCCAATCTAGGAAATAAAGTAAAGAGAGTCACACAAACATCTTAGGTTTCCATGATGAAATGCATTAATATTGTGGGAGGACCTGTTGTGTTTCCAGTTTAGATGGGGAGACATGTATAATGTTGACAATTCCCTTGACAGACAGAGGGCCCACTCACTCAGTGGTCAGTCTCTAGAGTTAAACCTGACCTAGTCCTTGAGACCTGCTACATCAAGTTAGACATTTTCACGGAAACACTTGCAGTTAAAGTTGGTTTTCTACAAAATGGCGCCTGCAGCCAGGTCAAACTGTTATCACAACAACATGTGACCCAGTCCCTCTCCATATTAACTCAACTCAAAATTCATTTCTTTGTATATAACCTCGGAAACCTAACTATAAACAAACCATAAACAGTAAAAGCCTCCATAAGATAGTAAAATAGATATGAGGAATATCTGTCAGCTGTTGAGTTGAAATGAGGAGAAAGGAAATGTTACACTGAGAAGAGAGACGTATTGGTTAAGTAAACGATATGGAGCATGTAATTTCCAGAAAAGTATAATTATACGGTTCTGTATGTGTGGAAATATTCTATATGTTATCGTATAGAAAGAGAATGGACTACACTGATGGGTTTAGAAGAACATGTCTGGATCAGTAAGATACTGAAGAAACAGATAAGGAGAATGTTGCAAATTTATTTACTTGATTAGGACTACAAGTGTAAGAGTGAGCTGAGCCAGACCCCACTTAGAGAGGAATAGGGGGTCCAGCAACCACTAACACCAGACACCATTCCCAGTTGTGTTGTTTACAGACCCTCTCATGCTAATGTCACTACAACAAATAGATAAACATTGGCAAGTAAACTAAACAGTAATTAATGGTGCAGCAAATGAGATTTTAAAGGCTGTACCTACAGAAAGGGATCATTTAAGAGGGATCCAAGCAGACAGCAAAGTATGACATCATATGGAAAAGCTTGGGTGATCCATGAAAGGGTTATGCTGAGCTTACAAACTCTTGGAATTGCTGGGAATGGTCCCTGTGGTCATAATTAGCACAAATAAACAACGTGTTTGTAAAACCACATGACCTCATCTGTTCTTTGTGATGAAGTGAGACATGCCAGGAAGCCCTGAATTAGCTGACAGTTGAATCTGTTTTCTTGGTAGCTTTGGTGATTAGGCTTAGGTTGCTAAGAATTGTGGCAGCTTGCACTAAATGTACTCCCTGTCTCTTGCTAGTCTACACAAAGGAGGTAGAGATTTAAATATATGTGTATGTAAATATGTAAAAATGTATCTGTTACTGGTTTTCCCTTGCTTTTCTTCAAAGCTTGTGTGTTTCCATCCTAACAGTTGGCAATGTTTGAACACATATTGTTCTCACTTATGTTAAAACAAACAAACAAACAAAAAAACTGAAACAAAACCCTCTATGTAGCTATGACAACTTAGATCATCTGTTTCAAAGAGATGATAGCAGATCGGAACAATAATTCTATCCGTTCTGAAACTAAGAAGTATTGACAGTAGAAATTGTGACCTGGTATTAATAAAAACTCTCAACTCCCCAAGTATTGCTGATAGCTGACACAACATTTATTCTGCAATTACTATGACTAGGTCAAACTTAATGAAGTAATTCATCTTTTCTTATCTCTCCATATCCCCATACCCATCCCTTACTTGGCACATGAGCTATTTTGAAGTCTCGAGATGCAATGGTCACGCTTACCTTTATACAATCTCTGTCTATATGACTCCTAAGGACACTACCAAAAAAACTGGAGGGAGGGAGGATAAGCAAACCATACTCTTTTGGGGTTGAGGAATTTATAATGCTTTCCTGTTTGTCTTCAACTTGAAGTCAGCATTTTTTCATTTTTAAAAAAGGATTAAATTTTAGCTCCATTGAGATTCATTCTCTTTCCTTTCCTCTAATGCCAAGAATTTGCAGAATCCAGTTCTTGTCCTACCCCCTCCTTATAAACTTTCTTTAAGAAATGTTTTCTATGCTAATCTTCTCTAGCACTTAGCTCTCTCTCATTCCACTCATTACAGCATTTAATCACACCCTATTTTGTTTGGCTAGTCAATGAGTCCACAGTAACTGTCACAGCAACTAAGCCCAAAGTACCTGAGGACAAGAGCTCTGTCTAACACCTGCAGCCTAAAGCACCTGGCACTGTTAGCACAGATTGGAAACATTAATACGTTCATGTGGAGTTTAATTCAACCCTCTCTTATAAGTTGTGCATGCTAGGACTACAGTTTGTTATTGAATTTGAGCTTTCTTCATATCCATGAAATATATCCTTTATCTTCTAATGTCCTATCTAACAAATAGCATTTTCTTAGCATGAACATCCTCAAAGCAGCTAAGTGTAACCTCTCAGTCAGGTTGAAAGCCCTGTTCCCCAAATGTGTGCATCCTTCTTTTATCTGAGTCAGAAATGTGAACCTGCTGTAATTACTGTGTGTCTCCTCACACGACAATGCCCCAAGTTTCATAGTTAAATGAGGTGTCCTTGAGATTACAAATGCCTAGAAAATCCATCTCAAAACAGGTAAAGAGAAATAATAATAACAGCTAATACTTATGAAGTGCTTACTATCAACTGCTGACAGTTGTGTGCATGGTTACACCCATTAGCTCATCTAGTGATAGGGGTAACAAACAGTGGGGTTTTCTTAGTGCAGTTGCCTCTAGCTTTGCTCTGACATTGTGACTCATGACCCTACGCAGCTGGAGAATTCAGTCGAAAGATGGGTCTATTCAGTTTTTAAAACTAGTCTGAGTTGACCTCACAAATACCAGTATCTACAAGGTGGCTGAATGTTTTACTTTTGAACTGGTAAGATTTTAGTTCAAGATAGAGATCGAATAAAGGACCTTCCTACCAAACAAAACAGAAGCTGACATTCACCTTCCCACAGACTGCATGATATCCAGCAGCAACGGGGCTGCCAGGTCTGGGCTTAAGTGGATGAATGTGGAGAGCACCACGATGGCCAGCCCGAGTGTCTCTTCATCATATTCTTCAAGAATAGCCCCACAGTCATGGCATCTGCAAAGAAAAGAGAGACACGCTTTCCATGAAAGAAAGATCCATGGTCTCAAGATATAATGTACTACACACATGGCTGTTTCTAGTAGGTCTTGGAAAAGTCTTCAAAAGGAGATCAGAAGCCCCGCTCTGGTCATCAGCAGGGGATTCCAGTGCCGCCATCACCACAGATACAGAAACAGCACACATGACAGAGACCACGAAGGTGCCTCTGATGACTGAAAATGTTCTTTCAATTCCAGCATCCGGCCTGCATGTGAGTGACTGCTCTCGCTTAGAATGAGTACCACCTGGGCCATCAGTTTGAAGCCTATGGATGAGGGATTTGATGCATTTGACATTATTGCTGAGGAAAGTCAGTAACTAGATTTGTTTTTCATTTGTTGAAGTTAAAAATGAAAAATGCTTAGGCACGGATGGAGGCCTTCAGAAAATGTTCTATTTGTGGGTAAGAGACAGGGTAGTCAAGTCTACAGAACCATCTGGGAAGCCTGAGGAGACAATGGAGTCTCTTCACCACCACTCACTCAGATGAGTTTTATGAACTCACCAGGCCTGCCGAGTGTTGTATGTAAAAGCATAAACAATGGCACCCACTCTTAGGTAACTTCCAACTTATCATTGTTTGTCATGTCCTAACGTAGGGTCCATTTCATTCAGCTCGACCAAAGCCAGCTGATAAAGTGAGTGGTTTTACAAAGGGAAGCGAAAGTCTACTGGGAATAGCAGGGAAACAAGAACTACAACCGCTATTGTGACCTTTCCTTCTGAAACCTTCCTAAATATAGGCCAAAGAAAAAGTATAAAAATGTCTTACAAATTGACATTTTAAAATATAGGATTCACATTTCTAAGTAAAAAAGAAAAGAAATGGAGTGCACAGAAAGGCAAGTAGGAAAGATTAAGACTTGGGGAGGAGGGTAATCCCAAAGGAAGAGCTGGGAGAGCCCTCCACGGGCAACTCAATGACCTGTGTGGACCTTCCAAGGCAGCTGCATGAGACAGGCACTGACGCTTCTTCAGTCATGGCTGTCAGCTCATTACAAATGAGTAATGGATGGCCAGCTACAGGGATACTCACACCAGCCCCTCCACCTTACCTTCCTCACCTTTTATCAGAAGCATACTGTGTTAGTCTGTTCTCATGCTGCTAATAAAGATATACCCAAGACTGGGTAATTTATAAAGGAAAGAGGTTTAATTGACTCTCAGTTCCACATGGCTGGGAGGCCTCACAATTACGGTGGAAGGCAAGGGGGAGCAAAGTCACATGTTACATGGTGGCAGGCAAGAGAGCTTGTGTAGGGGAACTCCCATTCATAAAACCATCAGATCTCGTGAGGCTTATTCACTACCATGAGAACAGTATGGGGGAAACTGCCCCCATGATTCAACTATCTCCACCTGGCCCCATCCTTGACACGTGGGGATTATTACAATTCAAGGTGAGATTCGGGTGAGAACACAGCCAAATCATATCATCTACCTAATTTATCAATCAGGTCACTTTTACCAAGAAGGCTTCCTGGTCCAAGGGGATTTCTCTAAACTTGAAATCTTACAAGTTTTTTTCTTTTTAGACAGTCACTCTATCACCCAGGTAGGAGTACAGTGGCACCATCACAGCTCACCATAGCCTCGACCTCCCAGGCTCAAGTGATCCTCCCACCTCAGCCTCCATAGCAGCTGGGACTATAGGCATACACCACCATACCTGGCTAATTTTAGTATTTTTAGTAGAAACAGTGTTTTGCCATGTTGCCCAGGCTAGTCTCAAATTCCTGGGCTCAAGCAATCCACCCGCTTTGGTTATTCTTTATCATACTCACTGAACAAGCATCTGTGTGTCAGGCAATATACTGGAAGAACAAATTATGACTTAAAAGTAAAGCATGCTTCTTCTGAAACTTTCTCACCACCGTGGTGACCAAACTCAAATTCTGTAAACATGGTGAAGAAAATAGCTGTGCGGGCTTACTTGTCCGTCATCACCGTCGGCTGCTCGTCAGTGAATTCTTCGGGTGCAGGCACAAACATACTGACTATGCTTGGTGCTGACAGCAGGCTGGATTTGGTGGCACCTGGGTAAGCAGCAAAGGGACAACCAGTGAATACATATGAGCTTCAAGGGGCCAAGAAAGGCCTGGTTCTCCTCTTAGAAACCCTCCGAAGATCACATTCCCAGGAATGCAACTTGGACGTCCCAATTGTACTGCAGAAAGCCCTCAATCATGAAATGAAGTCAAGAAAGATTGTGATTGGTTTCTACTTGGCTGAAGTGAAGAGCTAGACTTCTCTCTCTTTGCTTCTTGACTTTGAAAGAAATCAGAAAGAGCTCAGGTGTGCCAGCAGGGTCCAAAGACAAAGATGAAAGACAAAGGGGGAAATCTATTCAAGGGTACCCTTAAAAGAGCTACAATTCTTATTTGTAGGCATAAATGCAAACTGCCCATATGATACTGCATTTCTAAAATCACAAATGCATATCTACATTACAGTTTTGCTAATATGGGAAAGTGGTAAGATCCCAGAACTCCATGCACTTAAGCAATGGAAGATCTTTGAGCTAAGAAATATCAGTGTGTTTGTTTGTTTGTTTGTGACAAGGTCTTGCTCTGTTA
Organism: Mandrillus leucophaeus; assembly: GCF_000951045.1. Taxonomy (NCBI): domain Eukaryota; kingdom Metazoa; phylum Chordata; class Mammalia; order Primates; family Cercopithecidae; genus Mandrillus; species Mandrillus leucophaeus. The sequence goes on from NW_012104253.1 coordinate 11,109,750, forward strand.
CCCAGGTTGGAGTGCAGTGGCGTGAGCATGGCTCACCGCAGCCTCAACCTCCCAGGCTGAAGCAATCCTCCCACCTCAGCCACTCAAGTGGCTGGGGCTACAGGCACACGCCACCATGCCTGGCTAATTTTTAAGCTTTTTGTAAAGACAAGGTCTCACTATGTTGCCCAGGCTGGTCTCAAGATCCTAGGCTCAAGGGATTCTCCCATCTCAGCCTCCCAAAGTGCTAGGATTACAGCTGTGAGCCACTGTGCCTCTACTCGCATTTTTCAAACTGAAGTATTTATGAATGTAATATCAAGTTTTTTTGAAAGAACCATCCAGTGACTCATTCCACGTCAGCCAATCAATACCACAGTGTTTAAAACTTTGGGGTTTGATGGCTTCAAAGAAATCTGAGGCAAGAATCTTAGCAACATGCTCCAGGGATGAGTAAATCAGTCTGGAGAGTCAGGAAGCTTTCCTCCATTAAGGAAGCCATTAGTGCAAGATAGAGTCTTAGATGAAAATGAGGCCCCCAAGAAGAATCTCAAAGTGATCATTCAGAATAATGCCATATTCTACAAAGTAATAACTAAAACTCTAAATTCTTCAAACAGTAAAGAAGGCAGAAAAATCCAACAGTCATTAAATAATCTTTCTCATCAAGGAATTAGTATCTTGGTGTTGGGAGGAAAAAAAAAATCTGGTATGACCTTTCCTCAAATAGGAGAAAGAAAATGATTCAGACAATGAGTTTCTAAAGGAATCAAAATATTCATAAAGCTAGCCAAGTGGGCAATGTGTTTCGATCTGAATTTTAGGAAGAAAAGATGGTGTTGAGCCTTTGAAAAGTCAAGATGCTTCTATACTACAGACTCCTTTGTCTGATCAAAGATTACACAAATATAAAAAGCAGAACATTTACAAATCCAAACTGCAAAGGAAAGTATCTGAAAATATCTTTTTCTTTTTTTTTTTTTTTTGAGACGGAGTCTGGCTCTGTCGCCCAGGCTTGAGTACAGTGGCCGGATCTCAGCTCACTGCAAGCTCTGCCTCCCGGGTTTACGCCATTCTCCTGCCTCAGCCTCCCGAGTAGCTGGGACTACAGGTGCCCACCACGTCGCCCGGCTAGTTTTTTGTATTTTTTTTTAGTAGAGATGGGGTTTCACTGTTAGCCAGGATGGTCTCGATCTCCTGACCTCGTGATCCGCCCGTCTCGGCCTCCCAAAGTGCTGGGATTACAGGCTTGAGCCACCGCGCCCGGTCCTGAAAATATCTTTATGTCACTTCCCAAGCTCCCAAATGGGAATCCAAATGTTACTACTATATTTTCAGCTATATCCAAGATAACATCCTTCCCTAAGTATACATAAGTGTATCATTCACAAAGATCTTCAATTGTTTCATAAATATGTTACTTTGAGTGGAAGCAACAGTATTACAAGGCATAAATGTACACTGATTAATAATAGCAAAAGCAAGAAATAATCCAAGACAAATGAAGACACAATTGATTATTAAATAGCACGGTAAACAGCATGAAGTTGCTTCAAGAAACCAAGACACAGAAAATTTAAATTCAATACCCCACATTTCTTGAACATTGACAGACCACATCAACCAGATGTCAAAATGCTTGTCTAGAAGTGGAAAAATTCAGCCCATACAATGTATGATGATAAGTACATAGACTTACTAGAAACATAAGAAATTGATTTTTTAATTAAAAATCCTCTGAGTCAAGCCTTTCAGAAGATTATTGCCAATTCCTATTATATAGTAATCACAATTAAAGTCAAGAAAAGGGACGGACTTGAAGTCATTCTGGCAGTTTCGAACTAATTATTTGCCTAATACAAATGCCAAGAAAGAGGTGTTTTTGACAATAGCATTGTGAAGTTGTTTTTCCATGTGACAGAATGTATGATGCAATATTTATGGCTGTCATCTATAAAAGCAGACACGTTCAGTTATTGGACACTGACCCCCATAGGGCAACACTGGCTGAATCAATGGATTCCTAAATATTGCTACTGAAGTAGGAACACAGAATAACGTACTGGGAGGAGGTGGGAAATGCGAAAAGGAAGCCACAGACCTCAGCCACCTTTGTTATACTTCAGTCACAATAAGTCTGCAATGTTAAAGGCAGTCCCTATCACCTCCAAGTTGCTGCCAACATTTCTGATGCCTCCACTACTGGCTCCCCATCTGAATAGCTGAAGTGCACTCTACACTGAGCTAGCAGCAGAAACAGAAGGCTCTCAGAAACTTGAACGAAGAGGGGCCCACCTCCAGAGCCCAACTTTGAAGCTGAAGATTTTGACAAAAAGTCCCTTTGCGAGTCTTGGATACAGGAGAAATTATGAAGGTGTCTGTCTCAAAGCAGGCATGCATGGATCAATCCCCCAGCTGCACTGATGGGCTCTTCAGTTTACCATGAAAGAGACTGACTTTCCATCTTAGTGTTCTCATCACCTCATTCTACTTTTGCTGCTACTGAGTCACCAGATCATGAACAAGCACCAAAGATTTGTTCAACCACCCTTGCTTCTACTCATCAAAGCTTTTCCTAGCCTCATAGATGAGAAGAATCTCACCTCATCCAATACAGGGACTACAACTGCTATTCATTGCCAAAGAAATGTGAGCCAAAGCTGGAGATCAGTATCTCCTAATTCCTTAGGAAAATTAGAAGAGTGACATGGTCTAGAAAAATAGGTCTACTTGATTTAAAAACCTAGTTGTGAGATGGGATCATAGTTCTTTCTGGGTATTCTGTTTTTCTGCCAATGATAGGCAAATCTGCCTTCTCAATTAAAAAAGAACAAAGGTAACAATTAACTACTTTGGTAGTTAAAATTCATGGGATTAATTTTGAAAATGAATATTCTGACCTTAGCACAGACTGGCCTTCAGCTTGATTCCGTGAGCAGCATCAAGTCAAGTGAATCTTTTCAATATATACTTCAGAGAGCTGGAAAGAAACTATTAGCCTATGACCTCAATATTCTAGAAAAAATACAGATTAGCTGGACCATGCTCAGAAAAGTAGATATGGCATGATATGGAAAACTGATATGTCTGAGAAGGAATGCTGAAGGACCTAGGAATGTCTGGTCCAGAAAAGACTGAGGGAATAAGCAATGCCCAAAAATAATAGAAGAGGCCAGGCCTGGTGGCTCATGCCTATAATCCCTGCACTTTGGGAGGCTGAGGTGGATGGATCACCTGAGGTCAGGAGTTTGTGACTAGCCTGGCCAACAGGGTGAAACCTCATCTCTACTAAAAATACAAGAATTAGCTGGGTGTGGTGGTGCATGCCTGTAATCCCAGCTACTCGGGAGGCTGGGGCAGGAGAATGACTTGAACCCAGGAGACAGAGGAGGTTGCAGTGAGCCAAGATTGCACCACTGCACTCCAGCCTGGGTGACAGAGCAAGACCCTGTCTCAAAATATATATATATATATGAAAGAGACTAGACTTGTTTTGTGTGCAAGGGTTAGAAAGTCACTATAAGGAAGAACCGTTGGCCATGTTCAGAGATGAGATGTCACGCACTCTCAGCCACCGGGGGTGTTTGGGCAAAGGTCATCCCCACTCCATGGAGCTGCTAAGAAAAAGGCTGTACCTGCTGGGTGACCAAATGATGGACATGTCCAGTCTCCTTCAGCTCGTATAGTCACAGACTCTGTGACTCAACTAACCTCTCATCCTCAATGGTTGTCCCTCCAGGTCAGGATTTAGGCACGTTGGCACGTTACACTGGCGTTTCCCAGGCTGTATCTGTTCTGTGGATAAATAGAGGGTTTCAGTCTTTGATGTGGTCATCTTAGCACCATTCAGAACATGAAGAATTTAACCAATCATCTCTTGGGGCCATTTGTTTGGTCACTGTTACTATGTATGATTAACATTTTCAGAACACATCCTAGATTTTAGGGTAGGGTTATTTGGGGCTTTACTACAAACCTGCCATTCAGTTCTATGAAATGCAACTAAAAGCCGGACAGCATCTAAAACTATCCCAGAAAGTCCAGACAAGTGCCCCATCCTGCCCCCCCAAAAAAGTTCAAATCTCATATCTCCAGATAGGAAATGAAAGGCTAATATCACAGCCATGACAGAAATGTTTTATGCAAATCAGTAAGTACATAAGTGTCATTTGGGACAATGGCCAGAAAGGTCATACTGAAAACATGTGGAACTGGTAGAAGGAAATGACAGGCGTTGGACTAAGGGATGGGGAACAGGAATAAGGGGGAGGGGGCAAAAATGGAGGCATGGTGCTTCAAAAATGTTTGTTCACATGAAAGATGAGGCAAAGCTGTAAGTCATGGCGCCATGCATGGATGGAGAAGAGGTGGGTCTCATATGCATGGGTGGAGAAGAGGCAGCTCTCAGGGCAGAGTTGGTGGTGCTGAGGTTAACTGGTCAGATCCATGTTTTAGGTTGCCTTTCTTAGTGTGCCCACATGGCCACATTTGTTCTTGTGGAGACCAGCAAGTCACTGAATCTACACGTGTAGTTTAAAGTGACATGCCACCTAACACTGGACTACACAGTCACAGACTCTCCCCTGGGCTCGGATGTGAGGAGGACTTTTTCTGGCACTAATCAAAACAAGAATATTGAGATGACACTCATAGGACTTGGTGACTCGAGAACCAATTTGGAGGATGGAAAACAGGGCCAGGAAAACTCAGGGGAAAGAAATTCAGACAGCATATAAATGGGAAATACTAAATGAGAAACCAGAGTGACATGAACAAGGTTGAAATTTGGTTGAAAAGTGAAAAATTCCGTTAAATGGGTTATTTGGCATCATGTAGATTTTCTTAGATTAAAATTTGGACTGAAAATTGAGATCAGTTTGCCTTTTATAACTACTGTGTCCATCAAACTAGGTTGTCATTGTAGCTGGAATCTAAACAGGTTGGTTAGCTTAGGCTGAGCTACCTGCTGCAGAAAACAGTAGCAAGGTAAAATCATCTTCAGAGCCCTCACATCAGCATTTAATTATTGGAAACCTAATCAAACAACAGCTGCCATTCTCAGTTCCTTACATAGTTTCATCTCCATAAAGAAGAAAGCACAGTCCTCTTTGGTGTAGGCAGAAAGACTTCATTGAAACCCAGTGAACTCCTGAGGATGGCTGTCCAGTCTTTCTCCTTCTCTCCCCTGCCTGTTGGCTCTTGGCTATTCACTGCTCACTACAACATATCACTAAAATGAAGAGAAAACACTAAACCTTTAAAATGTTAAGAACCCTTATAAAGTCCAGGAGAGTTGAAACTATCTGTTAAATGTGAGATTGGTTATGCTGTGTAGGATTTAGTTATCTAGACTAGAGCTCTCTCTCTCTCTCTCTCTCTCTCTCTCAGAATAATGAGGGCAAGTAAAATTATGTATATAAATACTATGGCTTTGAAGAAAATGAAAGTATCTCAGTATTTTGCTTTTGTGGATATTATAATTCATAGTCATCAGGAAGAATATTAAAATAATCTCATATCACTGCAGCCAGAAAGTATTAACCACGATACCAAAAGAGTCCGATCCAAGGGTAGGCCCCAGAGCATATTACCATAATAAGCCCTTACATTTTAGTGGTGCCTGCATGTTGCAAGGTGTTTTCACATATGTAATCTTGTAACTCAAATGACCCATTTAATTATAGGAAAAAATAAAAAACAGAAAATGCAGGCACTTAAGAGGATTGCGACTGTACTACTAGCTTGATAAGGTAGTACATGTACAAAACATGGTAACAAAGTTTAGAAAATACAGAGTGATCATGTTTAGAATAGACATGTCATGGCAGTCAATTCTTACTTTAAAATTGAGGTTAGATGCAGTTCCATCTTATGAGCATGGGGGTGTGCGGCTGCAACCTGGTGACCCTGCTGGCTAAAACACAGAACTCATATTCCCAAACCTACTGGCAGATCATGATGTCACTAAGCTGACAATTGTCATCGCTATTGTCATTACTATAAATATTCCCTTATTTAGGGGGTACTTTGTAGTTTATACAACAGAGAATATTGATAATCTGCTGTGTGTTTTCTTTTTTATTTGCATCATGAAACCACAGTTCCATTCCCTCCTCCCCAGATCAATAACCTAATATGTGGAATCTGGGTCTTAGAGAGAACAAGAGTTGGGCCAGCCTCAACGGAAGAGCGTGTTACTCTAGAACACTTGGGAAGTTTAAATAGACTTACTAATTACCTTAGGTGGTTTTGAAAAAATTATCTGAACCAAAGAACATGAGAGAAAATCTATTCTTTAACAAGGGAGCAGAGTGGACACAGAGAAAGTAGCATTCGCTAATCCGAGAGGTAGAACGAGAAGAAAAAGCTTGACCCACCAGTGTCCCAGTTGCTGATGTTATGGGGGGCGCTAGACTGATGCTCCAGCTGCCGCTTCATTAACTGGCTCATTGTCAGAACTCCCAGGGATCCCCTTTTCATCTGCCTATACTGAGCTAGATGGAGGAAATTAGGAGACGATTATAATAATAAATTTCCACAGCACACAAAGGCTCCACACATCCATATAGAATTTTAATTGACCCTTCATTCGTTATTCATAATTTTTGGTAAATTGTATGCTTCCGTTCAAATGAAAAACTAAGGCACTCTGCTGTTCCGCACACCTTTCTTCACACAGTGAAGATGGTAACACTGCCCATTAGCACTGATTTGTCGCCTGTAAATATTTATCTCAGTTACAACTGAATGAAATATGATTATCTTCATCCACTTTTTGAATTATATACTCTGCCATGTTCTAAAAAGCATTTAAGACAAATAACAAATTTAAACATATGGCTTAACTTTCTTTAAAGGAGCTTGTACATATATTATTTCCATCTTCCTCATAGCCCTATGAGGTCCTTGTGTATGTGTGCGTGTGTGCATGATGTGTGTGTGTGCATGTATATTTTAGGGTAGGATGACACATATCAACCCCAATTTTTAGAGAGAGAAATTGAAGTAAATGAAATTATATGACTTGGAACCAGTCAGCAACTGAGGTGGTCCTAAAACCAAAACATATCAACTCCAAAGTCAATGTTGTTTTCAATTTCCATGTGAGCCTCTGCCTACTGTTTGAAAAATGTGAATCAAACAACATTCCATGAGTATATTCTAGTACACATCTTTGTTTTTAAAAAGTGGTAACATTTTTATCCTGTAAGTTAAGCACTGAAACATATCCCATTAGTGAAAGTCAAGTTATTAGCATTTCCAAACTAGAAAACAAAGAAAAACACTTTTGCCAGTAGATTGCTGAGTTGGAAAGCAGCCACCTCTGGTCCTATTCCCAGCAGTCCCGCCAATCCCTACCAACCAGCCCAGTGAGAGAGGCAGAGCATCATGGATGCAACTTTTCTACATGACCCCAAATACCTTGTATATCTGACAACTTGTGGTTATCCTCTGTGCTATAAGAACAATTTCAGAAACTGAAGCTATCAACTACTCACCCTAGAAAGGGATGGTAGAGACCGGGATGACTGCATGGCCCCTGGAAACTCTTCAATGTTACACACAGGTTTCACAATCATGGCACCAAGGTGGCAACTTGGTGTGATGTGAAATCAATTATAACATCATTTTTAATGTAACTAGCATGCTGTTTGATTAATGGTGGTCACAACATGTTTAGCTACAAAATAACCAGCTGATAAACTGATCAAAAGGGAAGGATGTAATGGGAATTCTTGTGTCTTAAAGTCAATATTAACCGAATTCACGGAAATGACCATTCAACCTAATACTAAACATTTCTGGTTTTTGTCGCTGATTGGTAAAACTTACAATGTTATGACTCACTTGAAAAGCACAGCTTTAAGTAAAATTCAAAAGCAGAATTCTTTTCAAAGATGTAACAAATTTAAAAATTAGCAGCATCTAGTAAGACTCAAAGAAAAATTTAAAACCTCTAATGATTGAATAATTTCTTCAATTCTCAGGTGTTTTTAAAGACAGCAGAATTCCCTGAGAATAAAATCCCTTAATGTTTAGCTCAGTGTATAAGGTACCAAGCATGATGCCTCCAAGAACACACCACCAAGAGCTATAGAATGCATGCTTTTAATGGCAAGGAGGAGAAAAGGTGGAAATCTAATGAAGTGCTAAGCTAAATCCAAAGTCTAGATCAATGATGCCTTTGGGATCATGAAATATTTGTAAATTCATTTTATGGTATATTTAACTAGCATTTGAGTCCTACTGAGCTAATAATCCTATTTCAAATTATACACTAATTCACTATCTTATTTCTTCTGTTTTGTTTGTTTGTTTGTTTTTGAGACAGGGTGCATAGGCTGGAGTGGAGTGGCACGATCACAGCTCACTGCAGCCTCCATCTCCCATGCTCGAGCGATCCTCCCACTTTATCCTCCCCAGTAGCTGGGTCTACAGGTGTGCGCCACCACGACTGGCTAATTTTTAATTTTTTTTTAGAGACCAGGGCCTCACTATGTTACCTAGGCTGATCTCAAATTCCTGGGCTCAAGTGATCCTCCTGCCTCAGCTTCCCAAGTGCTGGGATTACAGGCGTGAGCCACTGCACCCAGCCCACTATCTTTTATTAAAGATTACTCATACAAATTAGGAGAAGATAGACTTTCATGATTTTAGTATGTGGACATAAAATTAGCATTTTATCATGTGATCAAACAGATTTTTGTAATAGAAGAAGAATAATTAGATTCAGAACTGGCCATTCTTCTTTGCTACCAAAAGGGCAAATAACTGCCATTTGGAAACTATTTCTTAGAATTTCCATAATACTTATTATGACTGAATTTGAATTATTTAAAAGAAGTGTGGTATACTAAAAATGAACATGGGTCCATAAGTCTAAAGGGCCTAGCATCAATTCCTGACCCTATCACTTAGTAGGTATTTGACTTTAGGCAAGTCATTTAGCTTCTCTGGACCTCAATTACCTAATCTCTAAAATGGGGGGGCCAACAACATCTATCATGCATTTGCTGATGCCAGAACTGGATCAGATAACAATGTGTGTGAGCCACTTGGCACAGTGCCTAGCACATGATAGATGTTAAGTAGATAGTAGCTATAATTACTATTATGACTGCAAACTCCTGGAGAACAAGTGGGGTTTTATTTATTCACTTTTGACCTCCAGTGCCAAGCACAGTGTCTGGCATTCAGCAGACACTTAATAAATAGTTGCTGAATGAATGAATGCATGAATGAATGAACAATGAAGATGATGATGTTCCAAACTACCAGTCCAATATTTAAGATCTTTATCTGTTTTTTTCAGGATCATCAAAAGATGGTCAAATAAAATTATTAAATAGCTTTTCAGGCAATGTCCACATGGAACACAACATTTATCAGCACATATGACAAAGGTTTATAGAAGTTGCACCTCTGTTCGTATCTCTGATTCTTGGTAAGAATGTTTCATGCTAAGGTCTCGTAATTAACCCCACTGAGACAGATAGACACCCTTACAGAACTTTCAGTGGAACTCAAGCTCTCATGGACAAAATCTAGGACCCAGTGACGGAAGCCAGTTTCAAAATACTTGCCTTCTACAGGTCCTGTAAAATGTCATGCCATTTCTACTCTCCAATCCAAAAGAGCTAAATTCAGTCATGACTTTGGGAATATGATATATCACACATTTATTTTACGATAACCTAGATCACAATGAGGGAGGCGACTCAAATTAAATAAGTGTTCCATGTAAAATTCTGCCATAGACAATGCTTTTCATGTGCCTCAGAACCAGTTTTATGTTCAGGTTATACAATTTTTATTTTATTGAATAATGGAATTCAGTGATCATTCCTTAACAAATTAGGGTATTTGGCCAGTCAGCAACCATAGTGATTTATCAAACACTAGTGATATGGATGAAAGTGGGCCATCCTACACCTCAGGGTCTCTGAGAACATACAACATACTGTCATCAAGGAAGCTGATGCACCATTAAAATATATATACAATACCAAGATTGGAAAAATCGAAAACAAGGCAGCAGACAGTGTTCCAAAATAAAAGTACAGCTGAAATAATCAGCAGAGGAAATCTTACTTGATATTGAGGAATGGCTACTTGTTTCCGGCGCACCTGCTTCTAACGTAGGGGCAGATGAAGATTCTCGTGGCATTTCCAAAGTTGAAAGTCCTTTAGTAGAAGGATCTACAAACAGAAATATTATTTAAAACTCAGTACACTGATTAAAGGCAAGTTCAAGAACCTTTTCTATATATTTTCCCTTTTGCCTACTACAACCATTCAAATCTTTATACATTTTCCAGGCCTAATAATTACTTTCATGGAATTACATACACACTGATTACAATGTTCCAGGGAGAGCTGATTCTGTGTGACATTCTGCACCTATGGATCTGCCTTTTGGAGATTAATGACAGCAAAATTACAGAGCTAAAGTTCAGCTGCTCACAATGCATATCCCCAGACAAATTCTTTAACTTTTCTGTACTGAATTTCTTTTCATCTACGACCTAAATATGCTTACTAGTTCATCCCTATCTCCTGTCTAGCTACTCCACCTTTATCTGACAATTTCCTACTCATCATTTGCATCTCAATTTATATAGAAAAATTCCTCCTTTAGGGAGGCTTCCATGACTTCTCTCCACAAAAACATACAAACAAAAATGCTGGGTCAGGTGCGCTTTTGATGTAATCACAGAGCACCTTGTCTTTAACCTTCTCCAGACTTACCCCACTATAATCTAATTGTCTGTTTCCTTGCCCATAACCTTCGCTAACCCTTAAGTGATTTAGGAGCATGGACTGTACTCAACCCAAAATAAATATGCATGGTTAATTCAGATTTTGTATTTTATGCATTGAGCAAGAAACAGACTGTCATTGGTTCTCCTATTTGACAAATGTTGAATTTAGAGTGAAATTTTTCTGCATATAATATTGTCTTATTCACCTATCAGTAATGGGAAACACTCTGTCCCACATTATTCTAGTTAATCATAAATTATTTTTCAAAACCTGCTGAAAAGTTGACTGGCTTCTTTCCAAACCTTCTTGCCATCTTAGACAGCACCATGCAGTGAATATACTGAGCATCTTGCTAGCCTGGAGTTACCACCATGGGCTTCCATGACTACGCTGTACTGGAATTCAGGGATGTCAATCCCAAACGGCTTCAAGTTCTTAAGCTTAATAGTGTTTCTGTCTCATCCTTGCCATGGTGCCAGTTGTTTTTTCTTGCCAGAGAGCAAACCTCATACATTCATACAAACATACAATGTAAGGAAACAAATACCATTCTATTATTGGATGATCATTAAACTTGCTAAACTATAGAACAGATCCTAGGTGAGGGTCTGGGAGAAAAGCTTCTGAGCACTGACTTCAACGCATCTATTTTTGATTCTCAGAGGTCTTTCTGAGTAGGTTCGGTCGCCAAATTAATAACCTCTTGATAACAAAAAAAGCATAATTCTTGTAAAGTTTCCCAAACCCTCTTAATAAAGCATAAAATAACGACTAATGTTAAATTACTTTAGCCATTAAGATAGTAAAGATCGGGTATGACTTTTCTCTTAGGTATCCTCCCCAAACCACTAATCAAAAACATGCATGACTGTTTCTCTCACCCTTACTGGCCTGCATTCTATACAGGCTACAACTGACGCCTAGTAATCTCACCAATAATGCTAGTGAAAAGCTTAAAGCTAATTTTCAAGGACTCTCTGAAAGATTATTAAGACTTTTAGAGTTTTGGTATGCCTATTTGTGTGTGTGTGTATATGTGTGTGTGTAAGATGGAGTCTTGCTCTATTGCCCAGTCTGGAGTGCAGTGGCATGAACTCAGCTCACTGCAACCTCCGCCTCCTAGGTTCAAGTGATTTTCCTGCCTCAGCCTTCTTAGTAGCTGGGATGATAGGCACCCACCACCATGCCCAGCTAATTTTTGTATTTTTAGTAGAGACAGGGTTTCACCATGTTGACCAAACTGGTCTCGAACTCCTGACCTCAGGTGATCCACCCACCTTGGCCTCCCAAAGTTGTCGGATTACAGGCATGAGCCACCATGCCTGGCCTTGGCATGCCTATTAAAATCCTTGGTGTATCTTTAATTTTAAAGAAACGTCTTACTATAACAAGGTCAGTAATAATCATTAGTGTACTAAGATTCTGTCAGCGAGGCAATCTTTCCTCAGCCCTCCATCATTTTATGAAACTTTTACTTGTATAAATTTAAGATAAATATCTGAATAGAGCTATCCACTCGGCTTAAAATATTTGTATTCAATTTTTTATAGTGATGGGCAGAAAATATCAGGCTATCCTTTCATTCCTTCATCAGACATTTGCCAGCTCTCTTTTAGTCACTTGCAATACAATCAGTGAACAAACCAAACAAAATATTTGCCTTCAGGAGCTTTTATTTTGGTGGGGAGAGACAGATAATAATTAATATGCATAAAAGTGAATAAATTGTTGTATGTTGGAAGATCAATTCCCTGTAGGAGAGAAACAGAGAAGAGAAAGAGAGACATCAAGATGCCAGGTAAGGACTGGAGTGTGGGGCATAGCCCAGGGCAGGCCTCACAGAGAACCTCGTGTTGGGTCAAAGAATTAAAAGAATGGAGAGAATGAGCCAGACAGATATCTGGCAGTTCCAGGTTGAGGGAGCAATCAGTGGAAAGGCCCAAAGGTAAGGAATACAGACCTCACAAGTGGTCACTGTGACTAAGTAGCATTGTGGTGAGAATAGTGCGAATGCAGTTGAGAGCCAGTGAGGACTAGGACCACATAGGGCTTTGCAGGAATTTAAAGAACTTGAGCTTTTGCTGTGAACGAAATAGGGAGTCACTGGAAGGCTTCAAACAGGAGAATGGTGTAATCTCCTATTTTAAAGGATCACTCAGGCTGTTGTGTTGAGAGAGCATGAAGGTAATAGCAGTATAAAGTGGGAGACCAGTCAGGAGGGTGTAGCAGTTCATCAAGGTCAGAGACGTCAGTGGCTCAGGCCAGGGTGGAAACAGTGGAAGTAAGAAGAAGATGCCACATTCTGGATGTGTGGGAAGGTAGATTAAGGTTGCCAGATTAAATAGAGGATGCTCAGTTAGATGTTAATTTCAGAAAAACAACAGGTAATATTTTAGTATGAGTAAAAAAAAAAGTCCCATGCAATATTTGAGAGATGTGGCCCCAATTCTTCATATCTCCCTGAATCCATCCTTTCACCGTGTGACTTTAAAGGTCCACCACTAAAGAGGAAGAGTATATTTCCCCTCTTGACTTTGGTTCAGCCATGTGATTTGCTTTGGCTGACAGAATGGTTGCAAGAATAACATGGCCAGAGGCTTGGAAAGTGCCTCTGCAACTGGGCTTGTTCCTTTGTGACTCTGCCATCACCATTAGAATATTTCCAGGCTTCAAGGTCAGCAGGCATGAGAAGCAGAGCCTCGCCATCCAAGCCTTGGCCAATCCCTAGATGAGTCATAGACTCTCAAACTAAATAAATATTTACTGTTGTATGCTGCTGAGGTGTTTGTTACACAGCATTATTCCAGCAATAGGTCACTGATGGTTGTCTTAGCATAGAGACAATATGTAAAGGCTAAAACCAGACGAGACCATAGAGAGAGTGAGTTCATAGAGAAGAGACTAGGATCAAGGACAGAGACCACAAGTCATTCCGTCATTAGGGAGATAGAGAGGAACCAAAGAGAATGATGGGGTGACCAACAGTGTCAAAGATTGCAGATATGTCAGCATCAGACCTCATGGCTGACTGCTGGCAGATTTAGCAGTGAAGGACACTGGTGACCTTGACAACTGCTGTTTGGGTGAAATAGTGGGAATGAAAGTTTCATAGGAATGATTTTTTTTAAGAGACAGGGTATCACCATGTTGTCCAGGCTGGAGTGCTGTGGCTATTCACAAGTGCAATCATAGCACACTATAGCCTCCAACTCCTGGGCTCAAGAGATTCTCCTGCCTCAGCCCCCCAAGTAGCTGTGATGACAGGTGTGTGCCACCATGCCTGGCTTATGAACAGCTTTTAGAACTAATAGAATGGAAGAAAACTGGCGATAGTATAGAGTTGTCTCTTCCAAACTCTATACTAAAACATTAAAAATGATACCAAAAATTAAATGATATAAAAATTTAAAATGATACCAGTCAACATTATGTTTCTGTTTTCTTTTAATTTTAATCCATTAGCATGTTTTAGTATAGAGTTTGGAAGAGACAACTCTAATAGAATTTGGAAGAGACAACTTTATACTATCTCTTCCAAAATGTTTTGCTACAAGGAAAGAAGTAAAACGGGATAACAGTTGGGAGAACATGCATCAAGTGCTTTTGTTTGTTTAAGAAAGAGAAATAAGATTGTTTGTAGGCTCAAGTCAAGGGTCCTTTAGGAAAAAAAAAAATACTAAGGGAGGATACAGAGGGGAGAATTTTAGGGGCCAATATTCTTGAGTAAGCTAGAGAGAGAGAATCTTGTCCACATGTGGAAAGGCTGGGTGTAGATAGGAATACAGAGAGTTAACCTATAGCCCCAGCCAGGAAGTCCAGGTGTGTAGGTGCAGAGGCTGGAAGGTGGGCAGATAAGGTGGTAGGAGGCTGTGGAAAGTCCTTTTAATTATGTCAGTTGGAAGACTTATTGAAAGTTCAGGCAGAAAAGTAGCTACGAAATAGTCATTTAGGAGACTGGAAATGTGAATAGACCAGGAAAATACATTATGATTGCCAGGTTGAAGGACCCAGTCGAGGTTCATGGCCATTAATTTAAAATGATACCAGTCAACATTGTGTGTTTTTGTTTTACTTTTTTTAAATTTTATTTTGTGCATGTGTAGTTGTACTACATACAATTTCATTTGCAAAATCAGGCAGTGGGGCAGATTTGGCCCATGTGCTATTGCTGGCCAGTCCTGGAGCTATGCTTTCACTAGTCATGTTAAGGAATTCAAGCATGTTTCTTAATTTTCTTTTAACTTCTTGAACAATGCATTATGTGTTTTTACCCAGTCACATTCACCTGATAGGTGCAGGTACCAGTAGAGGGAGAGTTGGTTTTAACACGGGTTGTGTTTAGCCAAGCAAATCTCAAAAGGGAAAGGCCCGAGCGGGTGCAGGCAGGGAGGAATTACATTGATAGCCTTGAGTGTAAGTTGAGTAAGGAGAAAAGATGTGAAGTAGGGGAGGGACAGCAAAACATACTTGGATCAATACATGATTATCCAGGGAGAGAAGAAATGGTAATCAGAGAATGAGAGATGTGAAAGTAAGATCATGAAGAGGTTGCAGTTATTGGCAAATAATAAGGTCTGCGATGTGACCATGGGTGGGAGCAGCTGAGCTAAGGTGGAGGATTAAAAAAACAATCGCTGGAGAAGATGCATTCAAGGAAACCAAGTGTCAGGAGTGTCATCTACACTAATATTAAAATCCATAGGAATTACAGCAGGAATAATTTAGGAAAGAGTAAGAAGGGCCACGAATCAAATTTGTCAACAAGTGAAGAAGAGCCAGGGTTCGTGATGGCACAGCAATGCAAGTAGTGGGTTCTGTGGTCTGAGGGTATGCAGCTCAGAGCGAAGGTTTCTAGAGACAAGAAGGGAAGGGTCTGGAAGGGGCAGTGTGGAACAAGGAAGATGCTGCCCCCGGCCAAGTCCAGTGACATGGGCTGTAGGGAAAGCAATGCCCTTGGGGAGAGCTGGGCTTCCACTAGACTCAGAAGGCAAGGGAAATAGAGGAGAGAGAACATGTGTGAGGAATTTTGCTCATAAAGGACCATGAATTTCCTAGGACACAGGGGAAGGGTTTCAGGAGCCAGGGTAACAAGGAAGAAAGCTTCAGAACAGAAGGTATGCAAGGCCTTGTGGAGCTCTGAGTGAGGGATATGAAGGACGACCCAGTACTCTAGGGACTGACATAAACAGAGTGAAGTGCACAGTAAGATGAGTCCTGGACTCCTGGCAGTTAGCAAGGGTAAGGCTGTGCATTTGGGATGGTTTGGAGGGGCAAGTGTCTGGGTCTCCCTCACTACTGATGATGAAGGCAGGAAAGTCTGGGGATGCCTGGGTCATGCTCTGAGCACACAGGACTCCTCCCCGTGCCCAGCAAGGAGGGGCAGAAAAGGTCAGATCAGAGTCAGTGAGAGGCAAAGCCCTATGGAGACATAAAATTATGATGACAGTATAATATATATGTGTTATATATTATATATGTTATATAATAATATATGTTATGCCATTTTAAAGACATGTTATAATTATCATGTATTTTTCCCTTGTTCTGTTAACAAATGTATGAATACAAAACCACTTTCCTCCCTGGTAGTCGGGGGAACGATCAAACACAAGGGTGAATAAAGAAGGCAACACAGTTGCACACACAAACCTGCACGCTAGAACCTACATGCAACCTACACATCACAGAGACTCACCCTGTGGACCTCAGCTTCGTATGCACCTGCCCTATAGACCTCTATCATTTCTAGGTCAGTGCCGTCCTCCTTCCATATGCAGCCATTTTCCTGGCCCCAAACAATAAAAAGGTGTCCCAGTTTTCCTGAAAGCCTTCTTAACTTCTTAAACTTTGTTGTTATGAACAAGGACCCTTTTTTCCCTGCCTGGCTGGAGCATGACCCTTTCTGAATACGCTAATGTTCATTCAACAGAGTTTTACAGCACGTTTTTGAGGTAGACAGCTCTGTCCTATGGGCTAGATGACAGCTAGAAACCTCTGGAAATGCCTGAGGCAAATAAAAAAGCCAGGTGCATCCCCTCAGAAGTTGCTTTTGTGTGGAATAGCAGGAAAACGTGACTAGAATCAGGCACTGCTTCTGTCTGGCCATGTGACCTGGTGCATCACCTCCTCTAAGCCTCGGTATCTTCCTGTATAACATGAGGGGCTAAGCCAGAGGTCTTTAAGACCTTCACCAGTTTTTAACCTTCCACAGTCTATATATCTACTAAAATAATCACCCCTAGCCAATTCCATTTTTTCTAAAGTCCCATTAACTTTTTTTTAAAGATGGAGTCTCACTCTGTCACCAGGCTGGAGTGCAGTGGCGTGATCTCACCTCACTGCAACCCCAGGTTCAAGCAATTCTCCTGCCTCAGCCTCCTGAGTAGCTGGAACGATAGGTGTGCACCACCACACCCAGCTAATTTTTGTGTTCTTAGTAGAGACGGGGTTTCACCATGTTGGCCAGGACGGTCTCGATCTCTTGACCTTGTGATCTGCCTGCCTTGGCCTCCCAAAGTGTTGGGATTGCAGGCATGAACCACCACACCCATCCCCATTAACTTATGTTAAAAGATCTGAACTAAGAAATGAAGATGGGTTCTGATCAGTGTCACAGTAACATTACAGAAGACTGTGTTATAGGATGGGATGGATCATGGGCTTGCCATTTCTTTCAAGTTATCTTTCTTAGAAACAATGCCTCCAAGCAAACATAAGAAATGGCCCTGATGCAGGAAATCCATGGGCAGTGACAACTTCGTCACCAAGTGATGACTGTGGGTTAGGGTCTAGGCTGTAACTGGTATTTTTTGGTTTCTGATACTTGGTTAGTATCTACAATCAGCTGTATGCCCTGTAAATGATGGTACAGTCAATTCTTAATCATTCTAAGCACTGTTTGCTTTAGTTTAGCCCTTCACATTGGTTCCTTCTTTGGACTATATCATAGCTCACTAGTATAGAGTAGAGAAAAAAAGAAAGCAAAGAGTTCAAGTTAATGACTTTTGCTGTTTGAGGAAGGCTAAGATGATACCTGGATTATCCCGATACGAATTAACCAGTGCATCTCATTGCCAAGGGTGGTCAAGAATTGACTGCAGAGTTTAAAACAACAAAAACAGAAACATTTATGGAGCCAGTAGAACCACATCTGCATCCAACATTGTCCACTAAACCGGAAGGATTCAGAGTGATTGCGAAGCCATCATAATGTCACACCCTGACATTATAAGAGTTTGAGTCTGATGCATATTCAGTGCCAGTACCCTACCAAACAAGATGCACAAACTTAAAGTTAAGGCTGGGAGAAAGAAGAGAGGCAAGCTTACCTGGATCTTTCTGTTCTCCCAGTTTGTCTAGAATGTTGAAGGAGATGTCGAGGTACTCTCTCTGGATAGCACTGACAGCAATCTTCCTCTGCTTCCTCTGCCTGGGAACAATCTGAATCTTAAATTCGGATTCCTCAGCTCCATCCTCCTCCACCTTCCTTTCAGGATTCTGTTCTGTATCAGATTCTGCACTGGTATCAGGCTTCTCACTTTCTGTGGGGTTCTCCGCATCTTCGGGGACTTTGAGGAGGACGGTTTTTGCCCCTGAACTTGGCATCAGCTCCCCAGGCTTCTCCCCTTCGGTGCCCGGGTCAGGGTGATCATCCAGCGACATCGCAGGGAGAGCAAACGACTTCTGAAGGAGGTCTCGTTTTTGCTTCAGCGTTAGTGGGCTACCGCAGGAGAACTCCGGCAGCTCCTCTGGCTTTGAGGATCCTTCGGCGTCCATAGGGTCTTCCAGAGTGATGAGGGCAGGGTCCGTGTTCCCTGCTGACTGATTATTTCCTGAGTCCTTAGAAGAAAAGTCTTTGGAACAATCCTCCACACTTACTTGCACAAGCGGAGTTGTGCTCAGGCTGAGGACGGAAGGATGGCTGGGGATGGCAGGACAGGAGGCAGCATTTTTAGCAGAGGAGCCGTCATTGCCTTGGTTCATCATCTCCTCTTCTTCATCACTCTCGACTATTCTGAGAGGGGGAAGAGGCTCAAATACAAGAGAGTCGCTGTCGGAGGTTGAGAGTATAGAGTGTTTTTCAGGCCCCGATGTTGAATCTGAGGACAGATCTATCAGATCTAAATCCTCTTTAGGAGCAGGCTTTACTGGCGAGTCAACTTTCACCTCAAACGTCTCCATACAGTTTAACCTAACCTCTGGTATGACAGGCCTTCGAGCATCTGGAAACCCTTCCAGAGCTGGGTTCTCGGGGATTTCACTATTGTCAGGCCTCGTAGCAGAGTTCTGTCTAGAACGTCCAGGGTCGTTTGGTCTTTGTGCGACATACGCAGCTTGGGTCAGAGGCTTCTCTATGTCACACCGATCTATGCACGACTTCCTACGATGTTCGTCTAATGTAAACAAAAGCGAGTCTGCATTCCCTATATCAAGAGATTTTTGTTTGAAAGAGCGCAGCTTTTTTTTCGGAATGCTTTCTTCTCTCACACAGTGGAGAAGGCTGTCTTGTAATGCACCCGTCTCTCTATATTCAGCCAGTTCTATTTCACCTGATCAAAACAGAAAAAGCTAGTACTATTTTACTTGGAGATTTCACCATTTTTTCCCCTCATCCTTGGGCATACAATTGGCATAAATCATCATCACAATCCCAGCTCCACCAGGAGGGAAAACGAATTTTCTGGCCAAGTTTTTGGAAGGTTCATTCTAATTTCAAAAACTGGAAAATTTAGGAATGAAAGACACCAAAATGGCAGTTTAAGATCTGATTTCCAAAATCGGACTTCGGGATAATTCCTCAGCTCTGTTCATTTGTGCATAGGAGAGGGGATCATTTTTTGGCTGAGGCAGATCTAGGAAACTGTATTCAAATCGTGTGGAAGAGAAGCAAACATTTTGCAACAAATCAAATCAAGCAATGGCCCTCAAAGACGATCATGACATTAATGATGTATCTGTCGATTCACGTATATATATAACTGTGTATATATATATACTGTTTGTGCATACATATATATAAATCAACGGTATTAAAATGTGTAGTAACATAATAAAATTAAGATTTCACCCCAAACAAACGGTAGAGTACAACATTTCTGCATAAAATTACTAAGAGAAAAAATTCATACTTCTCTGAACATTCATCTCAACCGGCTGATATTTCACCATTTTGCTGCCGCCTATTCTTTTCAATCTTGCAAAAAAAGTTTGAGACTCTTTATTGCAGGGTCCAGTAGGTGTATCATGAATATCAGATTCATCAAAAACACTATCTTCTTCTAATTGGGGAGAGAAAGTCAAAATTACACTTAAGAGGTTATTCTCTCTTAGGCTGTGTCTACACAAGCATTTCAATGAAAGCATTATGGAACAAGGTCTGGGGTAGTTTCTGCACCAGCCCAAGTCTAGCTATGGGTTGGTATTTCATCCAGGCATCAAATTATCTATCTATTGGACAGAGGAAGCTGTTACAAGATTGCCCGTCACTTTTCACATGACAATTGGCAGCATTTTAAAAGAGAGGCTTCTTGGGAGTCCAACAGTGCCTTTTTGGGAAACTTTTCCAGTACGCTTAACACCAGATGACACATAGATGTCAGCTACTTTTTCCAGGAGCCTGTGACACTGCTTGGACTTGCCTGTGTTGCGTGGATTTTCAGGCTGATTTGGCGAAAGGAAATTAAACAAAATGAGTGGATCTTGGCCTTTCCAAAAAAGAAAAAAAAAAAAATCTGCCTTTCTGGGATTTGGTAACTGGCATAGACACAGCCTAACAGTACATGCACCTTATATGGTGTGAATGCAAAATACTGTACTCTACATTTGATAATGAGACACGCAACACACAGAAAAAGCTTAGAAAAGCCACTTGTCATCTCAAAAGCTCCACGAATGATTATGGACTGAAAGAGTAAACAAAGGAAAAAGAAAACAGAAAATAACATTTCCTCCTATTAAAGTAAGACTCTTCTCTGAGGAGTTTACCACATGTAACTATTATGGATCTCATGAATCCCAGAAAGAATCTTTGACACTTACGATCCCTAATCTTACATAAACAAATCGGTCACTTCGAATGCCTATTGAACTTGTTTCTACGTCCTCCCTTCGTATTATACCCATGTGGCCATTTTTAAATCCAAGATAAACCCCAAAATATGTTAATGAGGAAAGAATTGATATGTTGCAACCCACAAAGTTTACTTAACCAATTTTCTTCTTTCATTCTTTTGAAGGGCGAAAGCCACGTACAAAGTGGCAACAGAAAAGGTTACTAAAATACATTTAATAGCACCATAAATGGAGTTAACCTATTATTCAAGTTGAATATCACTGACCTAATAATGTTTGGCCTGTATGTACATCTACATATATGACAGATGAGGCTCAGGTGTGATTATGATTATTCAAGGTTTTTTTTTAGCATAAGGGCATTACATGCATCAAGTTTTAAGGACTCGTTCTGTTCTAATGCACAAAATTCTACAAGTAAATGAAACTTGAAGCAGTAAATTTTAGGTGAAATGACCATAGTAAACTTTTTAATTAAATAAAAATAAATGTTAACAATCAAAATGAATTTGTTTTTAAACCCAGTGAACATCCACAAAGATGGGAACGCCTATCAAATCCCCATGTTTCTGGGAAAACGCAACACAATAATCTGTTTTACTTCTCTATTTCCTTTTTGTAAAAATATTCTTTGAAAAATGCAGTTTTTCCAACCAATAGTTACGTGATTTGCATTACATAACTTTGAAGTGATTTTCCAAACGCATTGAACAATCAATACTGAAAGACCACAAGATGGCGCCTCCCATCCAGAAAGGTTCATCAGGGTTTGGCCCAAACACTAAGCCCACGCTGAAAACATCCATAGCTTAACAGATCTCCCCAATTTCCCAGAGACCAAACCCTAAACTGGTAGACACAATATTCTTCAGGAAGGATCTGAATGGTACCAGAACTTAAAGAACCTAGTTCTCGAGTTCCATCTGTAGCCAAACTAGATTTCTGGAACATTCAGCAATAATAAACAGTGGAACACCAGCTACAATGTACACTTTTGAGACATCTCCAGAGCAGTCCTACCAAAAGAGACTCTACTAACCTCACAAAGGGTCATTGGACACTTGGTTTTCTCCAAAGACTAGATTAAATGATGTCAATTTAAAATCTAGTCAGCCATGATTTCCACTAAAAACGGAAAATATACACCCTGGTCCTTTATGTCGCACCTGAAAACAGGCTGCAATTTTACTCTAGCTAAAGTTGCATTCTACTGCCTCCTTTTAGAAAAAGGTAGCAATAGAAAAAAGTGTTTATAGTGGAGATAACTTACACCTATGCAGCAAAATGTTTCATTTCCCTTGCTTTGAATCACTTTGTATTGCATTAAAAGGCTAGGAAAAAGCACTTCAGCAAACTTAGACTCCATTGAAACTGTATGAGCACAAAGGTCAGGGGCAAACTAGAAACCTATGAAGAATGGCTCCACTGTGTGCCAACCAAGACTTACTTTATAGCCCAAAATCGAGACGCTTCTAATACGTAAGAAAAGGCTTATGAAGGTTCCTGAATCAAACAGCAGAAAATATTTTACAAAATATTATTTCTTACGATATAGGTTTTAGAAGCATATCAATTATTCCTCTCGAATGCTCAATTTTAAAGTTAAAGCAGCAACATTCATGGGAAGCTGGAAAATTAAGAAAGCGATTTTCTTTTTACTTCAGAATGATATCTGGGAACACTCCTGTATCTGATAAGAAAACATTGTCCAGAAATCTATTATGTATTGAAGCTAGGTTTGGGATGCAATTTAGATATGTACCTTTTTCTTTTTCGCTGTATCTGCTTATGTTACTGTTGTCACTGTACAAAGGTCCTGCCGTGGCATGGGGCTTGCAGCTATGATACTGCGCATTGAGTGTATTGACTGTTATGTGAATCAGATGCAGCAGGATCTTGCTGATATCACAGTCTCGGTATGGATACTGCCCAATGAAATGAGGGAGAAAAAGATAAATGGTTATTTTAAAGGGTAAGTTTTTCCACCTGATCTTGCCAGATACTGTTTGCAGTATCTCTTGGGGATAAATATATATATATATATATGAGAGAGAGAGAGAGAGAAAGAGAGAAAGAGAGAGAGAGAGAGAGAGAGAGAAGTAGAAAGAGATTCTGCTCATGGCCTTATTTATTTGTTTAGTTAGAGACAGGGTCTCATTCTGTCGCCCAGGTTGGAGTGCAGTGGTGTGATCATAGCTCACTGCAACCTCAACCTACCAGGCTCAGGTGATCCTCCCACCTCAGCCTCCCAAGTAGGTGGGACCAGGCATGTGCAATGCTTGGCTAATTTTTTGCTGAGACAGGATTTCACCATGTTGCTGAGGCTGGGCTCGAACTCCTGTACTCAGGCAACCCACCCACCTCGGCCTCCCATAAGTGCTGGGATTACAGGAGTGAGCCACCACGCCCTCCTCCATGGCCTTATTTTTACAAGGGACTATATTCCTTTCCTCCTTCACCAAACCACTGACAGCAAGGCATGCCAGTTCATAGTTACAGTTCTTTTCAAGAAAATTATCTGGCATAAACATTTAGCGGGTGAATACAATTTCAGATATCTTCTTTGTTTTCTGAAATAATAATTAATACTTAGATAAAATATGAGACTGAGTATAAACACTATAAACAGAGGTTCTTGATCAATAGCCTACCATTTATCATTCTTTGTTTTAAACATTTTTAGAGCATGTATCGACAGGGCCTCCCATTTGTATTTTCATTTCAATAGCTCTTTGGTTCTTAACAGTGATTGCATATCCTGATCTTCCTTCCAAAGGTCAAACTTTTATGCTACAAAATTTTCAACTAAAGACTCAGGTGTTCTCCTTATGCTGCATGCTCTCTAAGAGAACCACTGCATCTAAAACCGCAGTGACCACCCAGCTCACCTTGTAAAGGATGACAAGCAAGGCCTTCAACCACATCTGCCGGATGTGAGGCTTTAGGGACCAGAGGGAGCAACGAGGTGGCTGTTGGAAATAATGCCGGAGTTGAGGACAAGAGCAGTATTTGAGCACCTGAACCACTAAGGGGAGAAGGTGTTTTCCCAAGTTAATGTTATAGTCCATAACCTGAAATAGAAAAAATATTAACAACTGATGGAAAGCTACAAAGAACACTCAGAAGTCAAAAGGAAAAATGTGAGCCATCCCAGTGGTTAAAATTTTTAACAGGCAAAATATTTAACAGGCACCCCACAAAATATTAAAAGTAATGGCTAGTACGCAAGAAGGAGGAAAAGTCCAACCTCACAAAAAATTTTTGAAACTTGTAAATGAAAATAGTTTTAATCTAATTAATTATTTATTTCAGTACCTATTGAAAATAAAATTTTATCCATTCAACTATTAACCAGAGTCAAACTAGACAATGAAGAAACCTAATACTGGTAACCACCTGCAGAAATGGGAATTCATGGACAACCGGCAATACTTGGTTCAATCTTTGAACCAAGTATTATACCAACCAAACTTGGTACAATCTTTCAGGAGAACAATTTAGCAATATGCATTCAGGAATAAGAAAAAGCACATGCCAGGTGCAATGACTCATGCCTGCAATCCCAGCACTTTGGGAGGCTGAGGCAGACAGATTGCTTGAGCCCAAGAGTATGAGACCAGCTCAGGCAACATGGCGAAACCCTGTCTCTCTACCAAAAATACAGTAAGTTTATTCGGTGTGGTAGCACACACCTATACTCCTATCTACTCGGGAGGCTGAACTGGGAGGATCCTCTGAGTCTGGGATGTCGAGGCTGCAGTGAGCCATGATCATAACACTGCACGCCAGCCTGGGCTACCAGAGTGAGACCCTGTCTCAAAAAAAAAAAAAAGGAAAAAAGAGAAAGAAAGAAAAAGCCCATACCTCCAATACAACCATTAAATATATCCCAAAGAAATAATCAGACAAGTGTTCCAAAATGTATGTTAAAGAAATTCAACATGGCTTTGTTTATAGTCACCCCAAACTGAAATCAACCTCCATATTCAATAATATGGGATTAGACAAATAAAATACTGTTTGTATAACTACAGAATACTATGTAAGCATTACACAGAATATGACACAAATTTATTTACATGATATAAACTTCATAAAAAATTTCAGGTTTAAAAAGGTTGCACCAAAATCTCAGAAATCACCACTAAAGAACTTAACCATGTAAGCAGACACCACCTGTTCGCCAAAAACTCATTGAAACAAAAAAATTTTAAAAAGGTGGCATATATATCAGTATGTATAATATGAACCTATTATTGTAAAAATGTGTGGACATACGTATGTGAGTATGAAATTTATGTATGTATATAAATGGAGGGAGCAATATATGCCAAAATATTAGGAAGTTATTTTTGACACAGGTTTTCTGGAGTTATATAAACCCCATATAAAAATTTAATTTTTAATGTTTAGCTTATATATACATATATATATATTTTTTGAGATGGAGTCTCACTCTGTCACCCAGGCTGGAGTTTAGTGGTGTAATCTTGGCTCACTGCAACCTCTGCCTCCCAGGTTCCAGCGATTCTCCTGCCTCAGCCTCCCCAGTAGCTGGGACTACAGGCGCACATCACCACGCCTGGCTAATTTTTGTATTTTTTAGTACAGATAGGGTTTCACCATATTGGCCAGGCTAGTTTTGAACTCCTGACTGCATGATCTGCCCATCTCGGCCTCCCAAAGTGCTCGGATTATAGGCATGAGCCACCATGCCTGGCCTCGATTTTAGCTTTTATTTCTAAAGTAAATATGCATAATGTGGATTTAGAGGGTGGGGGGAAGAGGGAGGGAGGGTTTGGTATCTGAAACAGTGACAGCTGAGAAAAAGCGGTGATCCATCCAGTTATCAGCATCAGCACAGGACGACTACATGCACATTGCTCTCACGCTGCTTATCTTTGTTCATTACATTACAATCTATTTGAGCTAACTGACAATAACAGCTATCATCTATCAAGTTCCTACCATGAGACAGGCATGAATCAAGGTGCTTTGCAATAGGTTTTCTCTAATCTATCAAAAAAGGAAATCTGTGTTACCAATAAGCAAGCAAGCAGAGAGTGCCTAAGCCCTAGCAGCTAATAACAGAGGCGGAGCTGAAATTCATATCCGCATCTCTCTAGCCCCAAGTCCTGTATTTTTACAGATTGGTGCAGCTGTTCTGGAGAGTGAGATTTGTAGCACTGACCAAATTAGGCATACATTTACCCTACGACCCAGCAATTCTTCTGGATCCATCTCCGTAAGGAATTCTCACATTGGCTGATAAGGTGCGTATACATAGATGCCTATTACTGAACTGTTTGGGGTAGTGAGGCATTGGGAGCAATATGAGTCCATCACTAGGGGAATGGATGAGTAAAGTATGGTGTCTGTCCACCATGGCATGCAATACAACAGTTAGAAGTAGCAGACACACATGGAAAAGCCAGTGATGATGGTGTGGCAAAAAGATAAGTTGTATGATTAATTCAGCTCTCTCCACCTGAAACCAAAAAAGGAAAAGGTTTTTTTTAAAACAAAACAAAACAAAACAAAACACACACACACACACACACACACAAAACCACAGAAACACAAACAAAAAAGGCCAGGTGCGGTGGCTCATGCCTGTAATCCCAGCACTTTGGGAGGCCGAGGTGGGCGGATCATTTGTGGCCAGGAGTTCAAGACCAGCCTGACCAACACGGGGAAACCTCGTCTCTATTAAAAATACAAAAAAATAAGCCGGACGCGGTGGCAGGTGCCTGTAGTCCCAGTTACTTGGGAGGCTGAGGCAGGAGAATGGCGTGAACCCAGGAGGCGGAGCTTGCAGTGAGCCGAGATTGCGCCACTGCACTCCAATCTGGCAACAGAGCGAGACTCCGTCTCAAAAACATAAATAAATAAATAAATAAATAAAACCACACCCACAAAAAATAATCCTATACTCTCTTATTGTTTAATGGATACAGAGTTTCAGTTTAGGATGATAAAAACGTCTGAGGATGGACAGTGGTGATGGTTACACAACATAAAAGTACTCAATGCCACTGAACTATACACTTAAAACTGTTAAAATGGCAAATTGCAGGTATATTTTACAAAACAAAAAAATCTCCCACACTCCCTTGATGATACCAGGCTACCAATTCTTTTTTTTCTTTTTTTTTTTTTTTTACTGTGAAAGAAAATGTTTAATAAAATGGCAATTTTAATAGATAAATGTAAATTTGAGTGTGTAAAACCAAATGGAAAGTAGCTGAAACACACAGAGAAAACAAGCCTTTCCATAGCTCCAACTTCAGCTGTTTTACACTAAACAAAATATTGGAACATGTGAATATTAGAAACTCCTTTTAACTGGAAAGATTTCTTCAGTAAGATACAATTGAAATTAATATAAACTAAAATTATAATTTTTAAAATAGAATTAACCAAATTTAAGTATTTTTAGTTAGCAAATGAAAAAAAAAATGAGCACAGTGATCTAGAAACCAAATATACTGTCTGGGCACGGTGGCTCACGCCTGCAATCCCAGCACTTTGGGAGGCCGAGGCAGGCGGATCACGAGGTCAGGAGATCAAGACCATCCTGACTAACACGGTGAAACCCCGTCTCTACTAAAAATACAAAAAAATAGCCGGGCGTGGTGGCAGGCGCCTGTAGTCCCAGCTACTTGGGAGGCTGAGCCAGAAGAATGGCGTGAACCCGGGAAGCAGAGCTTGCAGTGAGCCAAGATCACGCCACTGCCCTCCAGCCTGGGCGACAGAGCAAGACTCGGTCTCAAAAAAAAAAAAAAAAGAAAAGAAACCAAATATACTAAAATGATTATGTAACTATCATATCAAGGTACAGACATTCTTCATATGCTACAAGGTTAGCATATCTCTCTCTTTCTCTCTCTCTCTCTCTCACACACACACACACAGTCTCTCTCATTCTCTCTCTCACTATTTCTCAGTCAGACTACCAATTCTTACTAATCTTCACATTCCCCTCCACATACTCCTGCATAACACCGAGCAATTTGTACAAACCTTTATGCTGAACCAGTGTTGGCTACATAGTACGTAATGCCTTGTTTCTACTAAAAGTATAAGGGTATGACTCCCGAAAGCTGTTATTACACTCACTTGGGCAATTCCTGCAATGAATGCATTAAAGCAAGTTGACAGGCGCATTTTTTGAGGTGCAATCATGAAGCAACCTTCCTGCTGGTCATAGCCGAGTAAGACGTACAGGTGTCGCTTGACCGTGTTGAAGGCCTTTGCACTGCTGATGTCTGACTCGGCGCTGCTCTCGTCCTTGGCCATGAACTTCATGAGCACTGTGATCAGCTGGTGAACTGTCTGGTGGTCGATCCCAGCGTCTTCTGGGAGCAGGTCCTTGATGGTGTTGTCATTCTCGGGAGACTGTTGTCCTGTCAGTAGAAGAAAGGCTGTGAGTGGGTGACTTGTTCACAAGTGAAGTGACACTAAAATCTCCCTTATATATTGAAAAAGCACCCTTGTTTCTGCTTCTACAAAACTTTCTGCTCCAGACAGAATTTAAGAAACTTAAAGGCACAATATGGCCTTGTAGGCAGAGCCCTAGTCCGGGGGTGAAAGTTACTGTATTCGTCAACAACCAAGTAATCTGGGAGAATTAAGGGAATGGCAATAAAAATAGGGTGCTATGAAGCAATATTATCCTGAAACAGCAAGACAAATGCCTAAATACATTTTGCATTTAGCACATTTTTTAACACGTTGGCAAAGTTTTATCCTCAGTGATAAAGGAAGTTTCCCTTCCAGCTTTGTAAAATAAGCATGTAAGAATAACCACAAAACACTATAGTCTAAAATCTACTGAGGGCAAAACCACTGGGTTCTTCTGTTTAAATTATTATCTCAATTCAGTTATGTTCATGAATCAGCTAGTGCAAAAAAAAAAAAATCTTTTCCAAACCCTGAGATATTAGCAGTAGGTTCTCTTTAAATGAAATAGTCAAAATTATAAATAGCAAATTATAAGCCCTGTTGTATGTCATGAGAAACATACAAGGAAGGGAGAGGACACAAACAGAAAGAGAGCGAAGCATGAACTTTTAAAAACAGAAAAACACCACATGAAGGTGAGCGGAAAGTTCACATGGAAAGAAAAAATACCTTAGCCCTTGGCTTCCTCTTAACCTAGTAAATAACGGCATCTTAGCAGCTCCCTGACAATTGACTTTCTCTGTTATTTTTCAAAGTCAGAAATTACCCTGTCTCCTTTTTTTCTTCTGCCCCTTCTTATCAGGTTTGGTTTAGGACTTTGGGAGAAGGAAGACTGATATTTGCTCTTCTATATTTATGGTTTGGGGATTATTCAAAATACTCTTTCCTTTTTTTTTTTCTTTTTTTTACAGCAACATTAGAATATCTAAATTGAAAATAAAAGTTTTGTCTGGTGGGTTAGATCAGCACACCGGCATTCTCATCTCTCATCCTGCAAGGAAACGTTCTACTAAATGATGACAAGCTTTGGTTACAAACCATTATAAACCAAGCCTTGGTTACATCCATTATAATTATGGTGTAAAGGATGCAACAAAGAGTTAGGTAGTAACTTATACCTATTAACTCCTCAGTTAATTTGGCAAAGTCTCAGCCTTCCAGGACACAGCCAAGAGAAGCGAGGCATCAGAAATGTTTCTGGGAATTGCAGAAATTTGCTGTCTCAAGCCCAAATACTTTTTCTCTGGGATAGTAGCATGAAGGTCAAATTCAGAATTTACCAGTTTAGACCTGCACATAAAGTAACAAGCTTGGTTGTCGAGTTTCCCAGAGAATCAGATGAATGTTGGTCTGTTCAAAAGTGAACTGCTGAGAAGGGATAGTTGACAGTAAGTGAAGAGGCAGCAGAGGCAGCTTAGTGTAAGAGCCTCTAATACAGAGAAAACCATCTGACACACGTCAGTATGATTCCAGGACACTCACACTTTTCTGTCTCATAGAATCTGTGCATGAAGGAATGAATATGTATGATGCACTTTAGAGAAACTTTTTATCAAAAATTATTCAAATAAAACCTAAGGATTTGTTTATTACAGTGTTTCACATGCAGGGTGATCAATAAATTGTTAATATAATTACTTATAAGGCATGCATCAGGAAAAAAATCAATGTATGTGGAACACCCTATTTCAATGAGAGGCTGGAAATGTAAAGCATCACAGCATGTGGTTAAATTAAATGTTTGTAATATAGGATTTGACCAAATACAATACCTATCCTTGTAAGGCAAAATAGAAAAAGTTTACAGGGCTATTTTTTCAGCATTGAAAAATAGTTTACTGAGGCTGGGCATCATGGCTCACACCTGTAATCCCAGCAGTTTGGGAGGCCAAGGTGGGAGAATCACTTGAGCCCAGGAGTTTGAGACCAGCCTAGGAAACATGACAAGACCTGGTCTCTACAAAAAATACAAAAATTAGCTGGACATGGTGGTGCACACCTGTAGTCCCAGCTACTCGGGAGGCTGAGGCAGGAGGATCACTTAAGCTTGGGAAGTTGAAGCTGCAGTGAGCTGTGATTATGCCACTCTACTCCAGCCTGGGCAACAAAGAAAGACCTTCTCTTAAAAAAAAAAAAAAAAAGAAAAAGAAAAAAAGAAAAAAGAACAAGAAAAGAAAAACATTTAGTCTTGATTTGTTTTTCCACTAGAGTATTACTTTACAACTAGAAGGACATTATTGCTTTGGACATGTTTGGGCCAAGAATATGACAGGACTCCCTGCAGGGTTCAATGTTATTGTAGCAGCAAGTAATGGCTGTTACAATATAGCTTCAGTCTTCAATTCCTTTTAGCTCTGGGGTGCAAAGTTGAAGCGAACATGTATCACTCAGTCCTGCTCAGCCACCTCATGTCCACAATGGCTCAACAACAAAGTCCCAAAGTTAGAAACTGGAACCAGAGAGTGTTTGAGAGGAAGTTGCTCCTTTGTTTTATAGTACTGAGAATCTAGGAACCTCAATACAGAAGAAAGGGAGCTCCCAGCAAGGCCCAACTGGGACCCTGCTCCTGTTTCCTTCCATCCCAATTCAAGTCTAGAAAATAGACCATCAGACTTCAGCTTAAACATTTCAAAACTCTTCTTCTTATTACAAGTGGGCATGTTTCTAAACAATGTGTAACCCTGAGTTTTCCCATCACATCAGATTTTCCCGATGACTGTCATTTCATACATGCCCATCTCACTGTAGATCATTTTCACGGATCTTAAGTTTGCTGCTTTCCCTGAATAGCAAGAATTGAGTGATCTTTAACAAATGTACTGAAAAAAGAACATTTATGTAAACTTCTGCATAAAAAATTTTTAATCTCTTTTTATTCTAGTAATTTACCCCTCCAGTGTGGGCTTTGCAAGTCTATACTTTGTTTATTGCCTCTCTTTGAAATAGAGTAAGCTTGTGACTGGTGCACTCTTCATAAAGACAAGTTACCTTAATCAAATCCCTAAGAAAAATGAGCTGTGGATAAGCGGAAATGTTCTCTATTGATAAAGACAATATTAATATTTTAACCTAGAAAAGGTATGAAATTTCCATTTTAAAACTAAATGCCTACAAGTATTTTCTCTAAGGAAAACAAAACGCTTAATAGTTTTGAATTCTAGTCTGTGAAATTTCTATATCTGTCCTAACCATAAAGATTTAACATGTTAAAAGGTCTAATTTTATATTTTCTACAGAGAAAATATAATTATATTTATAATTATAATTATGGAGGCAGAGCTATACCTACCATACCTTTAATGTGGAGTGAGTCCATTACAATCTGTCCACAGAGCTGTATAACTGATTGAAACTCCAAAGTGTAATACAACATTATTTATTCAGATGATTTAAAACCAGGCAGGATCAGGATCTGCTTTTCCAGACTTATCTCCTATTATTTCACCCGAAATGGTCAACATTCTTACAAGCTCGTGGATCTCAGAATGGAGCCAATGTTTTTCCCTCTTTGCACCTTTGCTCATGGTGCTCTCTTCACCTTGCAAAGTGGTTCTCTACCCTCCCCCAACAATTTGGTACTATAAACAGGTCCCCAAAAGCCATTCTTATTAGATATACCCAATATTCCTCTCAGCAATTCTATGTGATCCCTAAATTCTTTAAATTTCTAAGGACAAGAAAGGAGGGAGGACAGAAGAGAAAAAGAAGAAGGGAGGAAAATTTCCTTTAGCATTTTCCTAACTCCCATGTGGCCAATAACAATTTTGCAAGGCAGAACATTTTATCTATTCAATTGCCTTAATACTCCAATAACAACATAGGCTTCTTGAAGGCAAATGACATATTTTATCCATTTTTATATCCCTCACAGAATAGGGGCCAATGTCTGACATATAGTAGATAACTATTATACATAAATGTCTGTCAAAGTGCACTAAATTCGAATAAATATGTCAGAGCTTACATTCTGTATAAGAGAAAAATTGATAGAGTCCCAAAACAGCAGGAATATGGGAACGTTTCTCTATGTGAATTGACTCACTGACCCCTCTGCCAAACCAACAAGTGACAATTAGGTAGAGGAAGAAAGGATCCTTCCATGAGCTTACTCTGCACTTGGTCCAGGGCAGCCAATGAGTAAGCACTATAAATGAGGTTCCATTCCATAGGCAGCTCTCACTACACTGCCTCGCTCATCTCCCTGCCTCCTTACCTCAGTGTTCGGTTATGTGTGCACACATCCACAGCAGGGCTGGAAAGCCAGGGCAGTGGCTAACTTCATATCCTCCTATGCTCCCCATCCCTACCTTTTCTCCTTCCTATTCCACATTGTATCATCATAAGTTTACGTCTCATCCACCAATCAAGCCTGGCTGAAAAGCCACCTGTCCACGAGACCTTCCCTGATGTCTCCAGCTGGTAGAAAGCTCCCTCCCTTTGCATTTGACATGACTCATCCTACGTACTGTCACTTTCACTCAAGATGAGAGTTTACTGATGTTCATACTTAATATCCCTTACTTGGCCATAAGTAAGTTAAGAGTATAAAAATTTCCAAAGCATCTTTGTATTTCCTAGTCCAGCAGGTGTAAAATAAATATTTGTTGAACAAGCATTTGTGGCACACACCTGTAATCCAAGCTACTTGGGAGGCTGTGGTGAGAGGATCCCTTGAGCCCAGAAGCTCAAGACCAGCCTGAGCAACACAGCAAGACCCCAACTCAGAAAAAGTATTTGTAATGTTTGTTGAACAAAAATTGTCAATTCCCAAAAATATAACTTCAAACAAGAGTATTCCTATAAAAACAACTGTACTCTGATTTACTGGATCTTAATGGTCAATAGGCATTTTGCAAGTTAGTGAAGAAGTGAATTGTAAACCATCTGTAGAAAGAAGGAGCCCAAAGAAAAGTTATTTGGAATTCTAGGCTGGGACACCAAGAAGACAGGAAAGGTCAATGCAAGAGTGCTTTATTGGTCCTAATGAGCACTGGGCACCTTCTCTTATGGATATAAATGCAGGCCAAGAGATCTCTAGGTTTCTCTGCAGGCTGTGGCAGAACTCAGAGTATGCAAGTCCCACAAGAAATGGGGATAGCTCTGGACCAATCTGGGGTCCTAACTGGCAAAGTCCTTTGGTCTGGACACTCATGGCCTTAAGCCACTCTGTAGCAGGCCTGAAAGCCCAGGCCAACTCCATAACCAGATTGGTGTCCTCATGTCCCACAGGGCAGAAATACCCTAAGACCAGTTCATCGAGAGGTAGTTGTGGTAGAAAGCAAGCAAGGCAAGTCCCTTGGATGCCGGCTTCCGTTCTGATCCTAACTAGTCAGTCATACATGACCTTAAGCAATCACCGAAGCAGAATCACTTAATCCCTCACTACATCAGTTTTCCTGTAAGTAAAGAGATACTATATATACAGGAAGGATTATCATTATTACATACCTATTTTTGTTTAATTATGCACTCCAGGCGATGAGGAACACGATATAATTAAGCATCCTATGTTCACATGGGACTGATACCGTTAGTTCAGTATTGTGCTTATATAGCATAACAACTGCTGCATTCTATTCAATTAATCTTCATCGGTGTTCTAAATACATGAAGACAAAATTTCCTGGTTCTTACAGCACCAGTGAAAGTACTCCCTATGTCCAAGCATACAAATTGTAGATTAGCAGTTAAAAAGATTGTGTATCCCATCAATTAGGATGAAATGAAGCTGCTGAATTCCTACTGGCAGTTACATGCCTTGTTACAGAGCTCAGGACCTCTGGGCTTGAGACCCAGATCTGTCACTAATAAGCTTGTTCTTTTGTAAGAATCTCAGTTTCTTCATCTACAAAATGAGACTGTTAACACATCGCTAATGTTTCAGCTATAAGATTCTATGAATTTTATTTAGATGCACAAAGACTTTGATTTGAAAAGACATAGAGGAACGTGATTCTCTACAAACCTTGCAGAGTATACCTTCTATAGAAAATAGAATTTTCTATTCCATTTTCTGTGGGTACCATGTAAAGGTTAAGATCAGAGAGTCATAAATTGTAAATCCACTGCCAAAAAGTTCAACCTAAACAGCAATTAAATTTAAATCTTGTTGTATAAAGGGGCATCTGCTTTATTTCAAGTCTAATCAACAAGAGGTCTGCAAAGAGGAGCTCATTACTTGGACCAAACGAAAGTATGGTAGCAAGTTCTTCAGTTTCCATTTAATTACTGTCTTAAACCATTCTCCACAATCTTATGATAAATCTGGTATGTACTTGCTTCCAAGTTAGAAAGAGTCAGGGTCCAGTAAATAATAATGCAAAAATGGAACACTACAGTAGTTTGAAATTGCCTTATAAGCTGAGCCAGCTATTTCCATATCTAAGCAAGTTTTGCTTATGCTGGTGTCATGTAAATTACCTTTCCTGAAGTTTTAGCTTCACATTTAATTTAAACAATGCTGTTATCTGCCTCTTTTCCATCTGGCCACTTTTGGTGGAATAATTAGATGCCTGAAGGCTTTTTTTTAACTGCAAGAAACACATGTACATGTTGTCCCACAGTGATATGAGGGGACTTCTCAGGCTGGATTGTTTAAATGGATAATTATTATGAAAGACTAGCTTCTCAGCTAAGTTTTAAGAGACAAGCTAGAGTAAAATAAAGATAATTTACGAAACTGCCTAAGAACAACCTCAAAAATGCCTCACTGAAGGGAAACTGCATGGATTTCATATTTCTAATGAAGCTTTGAATCAGAAGTTCTTATTTCTATTCTTTAAAACGAAAAAAATCACAGCACAGTAGTGTACATGAGCGATGTGTAAGGCAAGGTAGAGGGACTCTACCAAATGTTTGCTATTCCTTTTTTCGCATCAATTGTAACAGAGAAAAGACTTTGGCCACCATCTGCTGTCTGCATAGATGATCTCTGGGATTTTCTCTCTCCCCTCCCACTCCGGACTCCCTCTCTTTCAAACATCCTTTTTATAACGCATAACGCACGTGATCTTTAAAGTCTCCTTACTTGAAATTTTCCTTCTGAGAGTGTGTGCACCATTCTGAAAAGTTTATCATAAAACTAGTAGTTTTAGATGAAAACTCAAATGTTCTATAGCATGACACATAGTTGGTAGTTACCAGATTTGTTTTTGACTAATAAGTAGGTATTCAGAACCTTCACAGTCTTCCCAGTGAGTCACGGCACCATTCGCGTGGAGCCTCCTTGCCAATACCCCTTCAACTCTTAGGCTACTTCATGATAAATTGTAATATATCACAGAACATCAAATGATCGTTAAAGTGTATCATGCTATGGTCCTCCAAACAGAGGAAATTCTCCTTTCTCTGAGAAACAGAAATGCATGTAGAGTTGCAAAGAATCAGGAATGGCTAAGGGGATGAGCGGATGACAGTGGTTCAAATGTATAACCTTTTAAAATGTAAATGAAATGTATGGTTTTCCTATAGCAGATATATATGAACAAAATATTTCTATGTGTAAAGACACATACAAATATCAATACTACGGATAGCTCTAGTCATACTGGCTCTCTGGGGAAAGGTGCAGACTCAGGTGATATGATGCTTCTTACTGGACCAAAAGTTAATGGAATCAAAAGTCATCTGCTAATATCAAAATGGAAAGAATTGCCATATCAGGGGCTCAAACACTTGAACATCTGAGGTAAAACCCTTTTGAGCTTGCAAATCCTAAGTATATCACCCTGGTCCAGTTAGAGACACCACATTCTCTACCTTGTCCACCTGTGATAGACACTTGTACATGGCCCTTCAATGTCAGAAGTACCCACCTGGCGTCTGTTCGGGTGTCCCACCGAGAGCTGGAGCAGACTGCTCATGCCTGGTCAACCTCATAGCTTAAAAATCAACAACAACTCTATTGAAATAAGCATTACAGACAACTGGAGCCTAGAAAATATACTCAGTGCTAACTGTATTGGATAGTAGGGGCAGGTTTCGTTTTTCTATTTGTAATTAACATCACATAAAAGTTGTTTATGTAACGAAAGTTTTGCAGTTTTTATCTGAATCATAAGAACATCCTTCAATGTTACTTCATCTTCAAAATGGTCATGTGAATTAATGAACAAGAAACGACAAGAAACAAACTTTACATTCCAAACTGATCAGTTAGGATATAAATAGAGCTGGAAAACTCATATAAAATTAGTTATGTATTTAATTTGGGTATTGGTTTCTAGGATTTAAACAGTTTCACCTGGGGCCTGGCACTACCATTGGTTATTCTTAAATGATCACCTGTGATTATCTTTGCTCCCTGAAAAACTGGGTTATTGATTACTTAAAGAACTTTCATTCATATTTAACTCTCCCAAAGTTTAAAAGAACACATTGCCATAGCTTGTCATAAAACAGAGAAAATGTAATGAACAAAATCAAATCATATTTATGATTTAAAATGGTTATGTTATATAAGGCTGTCTTCTAATAAATGCCAATGAAAAACAAACCTTTCAAATTCTGACAGGGTAAGAAATAGGTTTGGGGTCATTATTTTATTTACTTCACAGTGATTATTTAAAGATTAAATCATTTAATAAATTTTACAAGTTAGTAATATATTTAAACATACTCATTCATTAGTATGGTGATTTAGTAATGAATTTGTAATTATTTGTCCTTCATGAGTCATTACTAATCGTTAAGAGTTTATCTAGTCATTTGGTAATTTAAGGAAAATTTTATTCTCTTTAAAACTATAATATAAAGAAAGACCTTTTATAGAACAATTATATATGGTCTTTTTAAAAATATTGGCAATGAAGCTTATTTTTATTTATAAATTATCTGTTGAAGACGAGCAGAAATTCAATTTCTCAGCCTGATTTCTCTATTTCAAAAGCAACCATTATTATTGGTTTGTCTTGGGGGGCTTGTGTGGCTGCTTCTATCAGACATGAAAAAAAACTACATTCCAAATTTCAACTCTCCCTCCTTAGCCGCCATAGGTCTTATTACCTAAGTCGTATTCAGACAGCTCTTAGGATACAAGGCTGGTGGTGCAAACTTTGGTGTTCTAGGACTTAGGAGCAAATGTTTCTTCTAAGTTGCATGCCAAGCATCAATGCATTTGCTGCCTTTTACATTTCAAAAACATCTACTGTTAGATCAGGGCTCTGCTACCCCAGCAAACTAGCAAAAGCAACCCTAGGCATTTATACCCCTGGTGATTCTCTAGGGAATCTGAAAGCCAAACTTATTGAACAAACTCAGTTTACTGAACATGCTATACTCTCTGTGAACATTTAACAAGACAGGTCAGCCTCAGAAAGACATTAAACAGATTTAATGGAAGGATGAAAGAAGATACTCAACGAATTTTGGAGGTCAGGGTCTCAGGGAGGGAGAGTGCCCTCTTGGATTCCACGGGCCCTTTCACACTGTCCCTCAGGGAACGTACACTCTTCTGGCGGTTTCTTGCAAAGCGAGCTCTCTTGATCTTCCATAAGGCTGCATCGCTGAGGTTAGCAACGTTGGTCCTCACAGCAGTGATGGCTTTGCAAAAGGAATTAAAGAGACTATCACTCTCCTTTACATAGGGCTATGTAATCCACCTAGTCTAAAACAATCCATCTGTGTAGAGTTTCAATATTAACATACATTTTTCATGGATATACATCTCCCTCTCTGATGAGTCCTACATAAAAAAATGACTATTGCCTATCATGATTTTTTTTTCTGCTTAGACCACAAGATTAAATTATCTAATTTTGTTATCATTGGACAGTTGAGTGACGAAAGTCTTTTCTCCACCTATTCAGAGCTGTAGGTAACTGATTAATAGCAAGAGGCCAGGTGTGGTGGCTCATGGCTGTAATCCCAGCACTTTGGGAGGCCATGGTGGGAGGATTCCTTCAGGCCAGGAGTTTGAGGCCAGCCTGGGCAATACAGCAAGACTCCCATCTCTACAAAAAAGGAAAAATTAGCCAGATATAGCGGCTCACCCCTGTAGTCCTAGCTACTTGGGAAGATTAGCTGGGAGGATTGCTTGAGCCCAGGAGTTGGAGGCTGTAGTGAGCTATGATGACACCACTACACATCAGTCTGGGCAACAGATTCAATGCAATTCCCATCAAAGTACTATCATCATTCTTCACAGAGCTAGAAAAACAATTCTAAAATTCATATGGAACCAAAAAAGAGCCCACATAGCCAAACAAGACTAAGCAAAAAGAACTAATCTGGAGGAATCACATTACTGGAGTTCAAACTATACTACAAGTCTGTAGTTACCCAAACGGCATGGTACTGGTATTAAAATAGGCTTGTAGACCAAAGGAATGGAACACAGAACCCAGAAACAAAGCTAAATACTTACAGCCAACTCATCTTCAACAAAGCAAATAAAAACATATAGTGGGGAGAGGGCACCCTATTCAACAAATGGTGCTGGGATAATTGGCAAGCCACATCTAGAAGAATGAAACTGGGTACTCATATCTCACCTTATACAAAAATCAACTCAAGATAGATCAAAGGCTTAAATCTAAGATCTGAAACCACAAAAATTCTAGAAGACAACATCAGAAAAACTCTTTTAGATGTTGGCTTAGGCAAAGAGTTCATGACCAAGAACTCAAAAGCAAATGCAACAAAACCAAAAATAAACAGACGGGACCTAATTAAACTAAAAAGCTTCTGCACAGCAAATGAAATAATCCACAGAGTAAACAGACAACCCACTGGAAAGGGAAAAATATTCTCAAACTATGCATCCAATAAAGGACTAATATCCACAATCTATAAGGAACTCAAACAAATCAGCAAAAAATAATGATAATAATAATAACAATCCCATCAAAAAGTAGGCAAAGGACATGAATAGGCAATTCTCAAAAGAAGATATACAAATGGCCAACAAACATATGAAAAAATGCTCAACATCACTAATTATCAGGGAAATGCAAATTAAAACCACAATGAGATACCACCTGACTCCTGCAAGAATGCCATAATTTAAAAATCCAAAAATAATAGATGTTGGTGGGGATGTGGTAGAAAGGGAACACTTTTACACTGTTGGTAGGAGTGGTAATTGGTACAATCACTATGGAAAATGGTATGGAGATTCCTTAAAGAACTAAAAGTAGATCTACCATTTGATCCAGCAATCCCACTACTGGGTATCTACCTAGAGGGAAGGAAGTCATTATAGGAAAAAGGTATTTGCACATGCATGTTTATAGCAGCACAGTTTTCAATTGCAAAAATATGGAACCAGCCTAAATGCCCATTAACCAACAAGTGGATGAAGGAAATGTGATATATATATATCGTGAATACTACTTGGCCATTTAAAAGAATGAAATAATGGCATTCACAGCAATCTGGATGGAGTTGGAGACCATCATTTTAAGTGAAGTAATGCAGAAGTGGAAAACCAAATATCATATGTTCTCACTGATAAGTGGGAGCTAAGCTATGAGGATGCAAAGGCATAAGAATGACAGAATGGAATCTGGGGACTATGGGGGGAAGGGTGGGAGGGGGGTGAGGGATAAAAGACTATACATTGGGTACAATGTACAATGCTCAGGTGACGGGTACACCAAAATCTCAGAAATTGCCACTAAAGAACTTATCCATGTAACCAAAAACCACCTATGTCCCCAAAACTATTGAAATTTAGAAAGCATGCAAGAGTGTGTTTGCAAGGTGCAAATATGCTTCCTAAAATTGCCACAAACGTTATAAACATAATGACTGAATCATATTTAGGGAACACACAGTCATAAATGGTTATCATAGGTCAAGGAAAAGAGAAGAATTCTGATTTGGGAATGCCAGGATATGCTTAAATCTGTGGATTACTACAGCAGTTATTCAATAAGCATTTAATGAGCTGAGTGCAAGAGGTCAAGGCATCCTCTGTAGAGGAGTTAAATGACATGCCAATGTCTTCTGTTTGTCTAGGCAAGCACAATGGAACCGTAATGGTTTACAGCAAGTTCTTCATTTTACTTACTTGTAGGAAAAGGAAATTCCTTGTTACAATCCAAATGTAGCTGGGCTTCCAAAGAAAGTGTCTCAAATCTATTGACAAAGAACTCCCAGCTCAAAGCAGGAATATCCTGCTTAAGAAAATGCAAGAGTAAAAGCTTGCTCAAAATTGTGGGTCTGTCTTTAACCACAGTATCAAACTGGAAGTCAAGACAAAGACACAGACCCTGGGAAAGAGAAGAAAAAAAAAGAAGAAGAAAGTCAGATATAAACATCTAAGTTATTTCAAAGCTGATATACTAGGCAAAGTCAATGAAACAAGGCAGCCTACTCAATTCAAACTTATAATGTAGAATGATCCCACTGGAATCTTCTTTGATTGGAAGTTTTCGTAGGAAAGAAAAATGTAGAAGAGGAATTTATCTTCATTGTAGAATATCTCTCGAATTTTGATTCAGAAATCTGAACTAAATGCATGCTATTGGTTTCCTAATGCATTAAATAATAACCACTTAATCCAAATACCCTCAAGTCAATGCATCTGGTTTTTTGTTGTTGTTGTTTATTTGTTTCTTTGTTTGTTTTTTGAGATGGAGTCTCACTCTGTCGCCAAGGCTGAAGTGCAGTGATAGGATCTCAGCTCACTGCAACCTCTGCCTCCTGAGTTCAAGCAATTCTCCTGCCTCAGCCTCCCGAGTAGCTGGGACTACAGGTGTGTACCACCATGTCCGGCTATTTTTTTGTATTTTTAGTAGAGACGAGGTTTCACTGTGTTAGCCAGGATGGTCTCAATCTCCCGACCTCGTGATCTGCCCGCCTCGGCCTCCCAAAGTGCTGGGATTACAGGCGTGAGCCACCGCGCCCGGCTGCATCTGGTTTTAATGTCTGTAGCCATTAAGAGGAACATACTTTCAAAGCTACATTTTAGAATACACAAAAAGATGGTCTAGAAATCCACTTTCAATCCAAAATTTCATGATTCTGAAAAAAGCAAAGTCACCTGGTTTTCTTGGAATGTGAGTGGAACATAGAATGTTAATTAAAGTTGGAATGGATTGAGAACTCTTTCCTTGAGTTGACCATTCCCCCTCTTTTTAATAGAATGAGATTTAGAAATTGCAATTCATCCAAACATCCCATTCATTAATTCAGCTGTCATCTAATGAGTGCCTCCTATGTTCCAGGCCCTAAGCAAGCGGTAGGACATGGAAGTACCTGGTAAGATCAACAGAGAAGAACTATTCAGAAGTCAACTGGAGATTTTACAAAAAAAAGAATGTGCCACAGGCAGCATAACCCTTCAGTCTTTCAGATTGTGCAAGCTTGCCCTTGCTTCTTGGTCTTAAAATGCAGGAAGAAGCTTACACTGGATTGGGAGACAGAGTATGCACAAACACACATGCACACACACACACACACACACACACACACACAGTTAAGTATGTGGACTGTATTATGAATCAGTGCTGAATTTCCTCTGCTGCTAACTAGCTATGTGACTCTGAAAAGGTGGCTTAACCTTTCTAACCCTCAGCATCTCTATCTGTAAAATGAGAACACACAAAAGGTCACTGTGAGGATTAAATGAGATAATGCATAACAGGACACTTTTAACACACTGCCCTGGAAACACAGTAGCTATCTGAGGAATGTTAGCTCTTGCTATCACTAGTTTAATAATAACAACAAAATAATAAATCAGATGCAACATGGAGAAACAGTAGATCAGAACTTTGGAGACTCTAGTCTTGATTCTCTCACTAAATTACTTTGTGTCCTTTGATAAGTCACATTCTCTCTCTGAGACTTGGTGTCACCACTAAAAAATAAAGGTTCCAAATAAGATAAATATACCACTCTATCCAGGCCTCATATTTCTTGTCTCCTTGGCTTTAATTTGTGATGTTTTGTTATGGTAGCATATTTACCTTCTCATGTTTTACACTGATTGAAACTATAATTCAGGCCA
This sequence comes from Mandrillus leucophaeus, assembly GCF_000951045.1. Lineage (NCBI taxonomy): Eukaryota > Metazoa > Chordata > Mammalia > Primates > Cercopithecidae > Mandrillus > Mandrillus leucophaeus. The sequence goes on from NW_012104253.1 coordinate 11,151,982, forward strand.
GGCGCAGTGGCTCAGGCCTCTAATCCCAGCACTTTGGGAGGCCGAGGCAGACGAATCACTTGAGGCCAGGGGTTTGAGACCAGCCTGGCCAACATAGCAAAACCCTGTCTCTACTAAAAATACAAAAATTAGCCAGGTGTGGTGGCATAAGCCTGTAGTCCCAGCTATTCGGGAGGCTAAGGCATGAGAATCACTTGAACCCAGGAGGTAGAGGTTGCAATGAGCTGAGATTGCACCACTGCACTCCAGCCTGGACAAGAAAATGAGACTCTGTCTCAAAACAAAACAAAGCAAAAAACTATAATTTATTTGATTTCTCTTAGCATCTAGCCTCTAACAACAGGGGCCTCCAGCCCAGGAGCTGGCTAAGTGGTGTAAGATAAACCAAACTAGTTTTAAAATCTGCCACACACACACACACACACACACACACATTATGCAATAGTTACATCTGTCCAAAGTAGTATCAGCATATGAACAAAGACTGAAAAGAAAGTATCAACAAATGGGCCAGGTAGTACAGCTCATGCCTATAATCCCAGCACTCTGGGAGGTCAAAGCGGGAGGATTGCTGGAGGCCAGGAGTTCAAAACCAGCCTGGGCAATATAGCAACACCCTGTCTCTTAAAAAAAAAAAAAGTTAAAAATTCAGTGGATATGGTGAGGCATACCTGTCATCCTAGCTACTCAGGAGGCTGAGGCAGGAGGATCACTTGAGCCCAGGAGTTTCAGGCTGCAGAGAGTTATGATCAGCCTGGGCAACAGAGTAAGACTCTGTCTCTTTAAAAAAAAGTGGTATCAACAAATAACAACAAGGGATCTTTTTGCAAGGTGTGGTTCTGGTATATTTCTTCCAGTTAAAAAAATCTCCATCATCATCATCAATATTATATGTGATACTATGGTCTGAAAATGTGTGCAAGGCCCTCACTGCCAAATTCCTATTGAAACTAAATCACAAATATGATAGTATTAGGAGGTGGGGCTTTGAGAGATGATTAGGTCATGTGGGCAGGGCCCTAATGAATGGGACTAGCGCCCTTATGAAAGAGGCCTTAGACACAGCAACGGCCCCATCTAGGAACTAGACAGCAGACCCTCAGCAGACAGTCTGCAAAATAAATTTCTGTTGTTTATGAACTACCCAGTTTATGGTATTGTGTTATAGCAGGTCAAACAGACTAGGACATGTGACAAATAATGCAATGATTTAGTAGTGCTGGCACAGACCACCTTCGGAGCAGGTAACACACATCACATGTCACCTGCAATGCTGGCCTCTTTATGGTGTCAAGCAGGAGACCAGCTCTGGTAGCCACTGCAGGGTTGACATCCTCCACCGCCGTCAGGAAGCAGCAGAAGGCATGTGCCAGGGAGTACTTCAGCAGGTGGTTTTTGGTCACTGAGTGAATATCCAGAAATCTACAAATTACAGCCACTTTTTCCACTGCAACGTAAAAGAGAAGGCGAAATATGTAAATAAACACACACATACACGCACCACGCATACGCATTTATTTAGCCAGTCTGAGAACTGAACTCACAGAGAAAAAGTTAACTCTGGATCTCCCATATAGTTTACTTTAAACCCCAACAGGAAAGTCTAATGCCACCATCTCGAGTGTTCCATTTCATCCGTGCAGCACAGACTGTTTCTACTCAGAGCAGAACTTTTTCTTCCCACGCAGCCTTGTTCTAACTCTGGGTTGTCTTTTACATTTTTTTCATGGTCTTTCTCTTTGTTTAACTTTCAGCTATATTTCAAAATATTCCAAATGCCTCTATGCTTCTTTCTGTGGCCATTCCATAGAAGCTCTGCAGATAACAGAGAGAGGTAGGAGGTGCCCACCAATCCTGGCTCTGGGTTCGGGTCCCCCACTCTGCTCTTAGTAGGTCCTGGTATGAAATGGCAGACCAGATAGACATTTCCTGGGGCTATAGAAGCCGGGTATTTCTTCCATGCTGTAAATATACCCTTACTTCATAGATTTCTAATCATTCTGCAAATCAGTGTTAAACAGTTCCAGCCACTCTTAAAGCATGGCTTTATAAAAAGTTACAATAGCTAGTAAAGCAATATAGTGCAATGCAAAGTAAGATGTTTCCATATTTTGCTTAAGCTGTTGCGACAGCCTAGAATATTATTTTGTTTGTTTGTTTGTTTTGTTTTGCTTTTTTGAGAAGGAGTCCCCAACTCTGTTGCCCAGGCTGGAGTACAGTGGCACGATTTCAGCTCACTGCAATCTCTGTCTCCTGGGTTCAAGCGATTCTCATGTCTCAGTCTCCCAAGTAGCTGGGACTACAGGCAGGCACCACTATGCCCAGATAACTTTAGTATTTTTAGTAGAGACGGGGGTTTCACCATGCTGGCCAGGCTGGTCTCGAACTCCTGACCTCAAGAGATCTGCCCACCTTGGCCTCCCAAAGTGCTGGGATTACAGGCATGAGCCACCACACCTGGCCCACAATATTCTTTCTATTGACATTCTACCATCCTTAGAGAATCTCTGCTGATATTCTGTTTTGTAAAGTCTTCTCTGATCTCCTAGAGAGACCTTTCCATCCCATGAACTCCTGTAAAAGTACTACTTATTTGCATATCATTAATTTACATATAGCATTTGTATGCTCAGAATATGAGCTATCTACGAACACAATATGTGTTCATTATATGACATATTTTCTTTTGTGGTCTTGATTATATTTATGCCTTTTATAATTTGCCAACCTCTTACATGCTTATGTTTGGTCTCATCAATTAAACTGGAAGCCTCCTGAGGACAGCAATCTGCTCTTACACTTCTTTCTATTGTTCCCATAGCACTTAGCACATATCTAATTTATTCAACAAATTCACTGATTCGCTTATTTAAAAAAAAAAAAATATATATATATATACACATATTAAGCACACATATGTATACCACTAAGAAAATATCTTAGGCACTTGGGAGGAGATAGAAGTAAACGGAAAGAGGAGTCATTCATAACTCTTGACTTCAAAGTTAAATTGACTAAAATAGATAAGACATGTACAACTATAACTAAAATGTAACTTTAGAAAACCTGTAAATCCCTCCAGTGTGGTATAAATAAAATGCTATGGGAGATCTAGGGATACAGAAACCACTCTCCACAGGTGGAACCTAGAAGGTGGACCTCAATGGTGGCATTTGAAGGTGGATCACGTGGAGGTGGCATTTGTGTAGGGCCTTAAGGAAAAAGAATGAAAGGTGGAGAGCCCAGAATGGCCCTTGCGTGGATGAAGGGAGGCAGGAAGCAATGGGAACACAGTAACGGTGTGTGTAGAAAAGCACAGGAAATGAGGCTGTCTGCAGTCGCAGTCAGACCATTTGAATGGCAGTTTAAGGAGTCTGAACTTTATTCTCTAGGCACTGAAAAAACTCCATTAAAATTTCTTGAATAGAAAAGTAACATGATCTTGGCCAGGTGCAGTGGCTCATGCCTATAATCTCAGCACTTTAGGAGGTCGAGGCAGGCGGATCATCTGAGGTCAGGAGTTCAAGACCAGCCTGGCCAACATGGCAAAACCCCATCTCTACTAAAAATACAAAAATTAGCTGGGTGTGGTGGCGGGTGCCTGTAGTCCCAGCTGCTCAGGAGGCTGAGGCAAGAGAATCGCTCAAACCCGGGAGGCAGAGGTTGCAGTGAGCCGAGATCATGCCAATGCATTCCAGCTTGGGCAACAGAGCAAGACTCCATCTCAAAACAAACAAACAAATAAACAAACAAAAAAAAAAAAAGGAAAGAAAGAAAAGTAACTTAACCAGAGCCAAGATTCAGAAAATTAATCCTAATCCCCCACAACATGATGTGCTATCATATATATACACTAGCCCCTGAGATTCCTGTGGGCATTAAAAAGTAAGAACTTTTTGAAGTGGCCATATATTAAGGAACTGAACTAAAGGTATAATAGTTACCTCACTGATGAAACTTCCATTTTTGTGCCAAACTTTTGAGACATCAACCTACAGAACTGTTCTGAGAAGCTGCACTGTGGCATGCCAACCCTGCCTACTACCCCGAGAATAGAACTACTAGCAGATTGGGGTGACAGCGGGCCAGCAGACATGAGGCTAAGAGAACCCTTCCAGGTTCCTTCCTTACCACATTACTCTGATAACTTGCTGCTCTATTTACTAGGAAATTACATCCAAGCTGCACCAGACTTGGTCCCTGATCCCTCAGTGGCAAGGGTATACAGCAGAGATTCTCGAACCTCTTATTAAAAATCTCAATTTCTGCCCCGGCACAGTGGCTCATGTCCATAATCCCAACACTTTGGGAGGCCAAGGTGGGCAGATCACCTGAGGTCAGGAGTTCACGACCAGCCTGGTCAACATGGTGAAACCTTGTCTCTACTAAAAATTAAAAAATTAGCCTGGTGTGGTTGCATGCACCTGTAGTCCCAGCTACTTGGGAGGCTGAGGCACGAGAATCACTTGAACTCAGGAGGCAGAGGTTGCAGTGAGCCGAGATCGTGCCACTGCACTTCAGCCTGGGTGACACAACAAGACTCTGTCTCAAAAAAAAAAAGAAAAAAAAATCTCAATTTCTGGCATCACCCCCGCCTCCCACTGAGATTCTGATTCAGTAGCTCTAGGATGTGGCCAGATAATGTGCATTTTAACAAATATTCCCAGTAACTCTGATGCAAGTAAACTCACAGGTTGACTGCATCCAAGCCAGTGCCTGTTTGGGAGTAAACATGGGTGCAGTTAATCGTTACACTTGGGTAACAGGCATAAGCTGGGTCTGTCCGACGCAAACCCGGACAGGACCACCCTCCCTAAGGACAACTCTGCAAAATGCTGTTATTTTAGAGAGGAAGCTCAAAGCAGAACCCCCAAAGGAGATCAGCAAACGGGAGAATGCCTTTTAAAAAGAAAGGACAAGAAAGAAGGTGCCCCAAAAGAGACCGTGACAAAAAAGATGTGTACCGTGTGACCCAGAATGAATTTTAAGCTAACACCGAGGTACCTGCTTCAAACCTCATCTTCCAGTCTTTGCTGTTGAAATTGCCATTTATGATTGTCCAGAAGATGTCAGCACCATGAGGAAGTGACAGGGCATGGAGGAGAAGAGGAACTGCCAGTGAGGACAGCTGAGAGAACTCGGATTTGACGACCCTCCACAGGCTAGGGAATCAAGGAGAAGCAAAGTGGTGACAGTTATCACAACCTTTCCAAAGAAAGATCCTGTCCTCTTAATTTACGGCAAGCATAGTTACTAGGCGGTGGGTAGGGGTGCTTTTGGTGAAATTACACTCATCCACGAGAGGATTATCCTCTGATAGACGTTTCCTATGCTCTGTCCTCTTAACGTGACACTAGAGAAAAACACTTCTACTTAACATTACATTTTACAACTTAAAAATCTGCATAATGTAAATTCAGTAATATAAGTGAACAATATAAATAAATGACTGTTCAGTAATAAACAAAGTCAAAATTAGTTATGTTAGGATGATGGAGTAATACGTGATTTTTAAACATTTTCTTACAGTGGGCATCTGGGAAGTTTGGTTGGTTTGGCCTGCCCAGCCTCTTATGATGTCAAAGAACAACTCTTTTTCTCTTAATAACAGCCTCTCCAAGAAAGACAGTTCATCAGTCAAGCTCCCCAACCTTCTCTATCACAAGGGGGAATACAAACAGGCTGATCAACGAACGTCAACACCCTGAATAAAGTGATTAGCTAGGAGAAGGCATATGACCGAAGCATGGGAATAATTGAACACTTATTTCAGGGACTGATACGCACTCTGGGAGAGAGAGGCTCTCTCTCCTTCTGAAATCTCAGGAACAAAGGGCAATGTCAGCCTGCAGCTGCCAATCACCCTCCTTCCCATCTCACAGGGACAGCCTGCACTTAACCGAGAAGCCAACACTTAGTTCCATTCCAGAAGCCAAGCCAGAGCTGGGCTGAGAGATGGGGAGGGACTGAGAAAGGGGAGGAGGAAAAGACAGAGAAGGAGATCCCTGACAACATCTTGCACCTTAGCAGTTTCAGCTGAGTTTCTATCAAGTTCTACAGGAATAATTCTGAATATAATATATTTTAGTAATAATACATTATTGTTTCCATTTTTTTCAATTATTTAAAGTATGCCTTTTGGTTGTTTTTGTTGTTGTTTAGTTTTGTTTTCTATTTGACTCCAGAGTCAATATCAGAATCAAAACTACAGTTGACCCTTGAACAACACAGGTTTGAACTGTACGTACAGGTCCACTTACACATGGATTGTTTTCAATAAACATATTGAATTTTTTAGGAGATTTGCAACAATTTTAAAAAGTTCACAGATGTACCATGTAGCCTAAAAATAGTGAAAAAATTTAATGAAAATTTATGTCGGCCGGGCGTGGTGGCTCACGCCTGTAATCCCAGCACTTTGGGAGGCCGAGGCGGATGAATCACGAGGTCAGGAGATCGAGACCATTCTGGCTAACATGGTGAAACCCTGTTTCTACTGAAAATACAAAAAATTAGCCAGGCGTGGTGGCGGGCACCTGTAGTCCCAGCTACTTGGGAGGCTGAGGAAGGAGAATGGCATGAACCCGGGAGGCGAAGCTTGCAGTGAGCCAAGATTGCACCACTGCACTCTAGCCTGGGCGACAGAGTGAGACTCCCGTCTCAAAAAAAAAAGAAAAGGTGTGTCATGAATGTATAAAATATATGTAGTTACTAGTCTATTTTAACATTTACTACCATAAATTATACACGAATCTATTATAAAGAGTTAAGATTTATGAAAACTTACACACACAAACATTTACAGACCATACATGGCACCATTCACAGTGGAGAGGAATGTTAAGCAAATGTAAAGATGCAGTACAAAATCATAACGGCATAAAACCAACTGTGGTACACACTGTACTACGGTAATAATTTTGTAGCCATCTCCTATTGCAATTCAGGTGAGCTCAAGTGTTGTCTCTCTGTGTGAGCAGCTCCTCTCTCCAGTAAATTGCAAATCACAGTAAAAAGTGATCCCTCGCAGTTCTCACGTCTTTTTCATTGTGTTTAGTGCAATACCATAAACCTTGAATAGCACCATGGGTCCCATACAAAGTGCCACTAGTGACGCTGGAAGTGCTCCCAGAAAGCAAACGAAAGTCACGACATTACTAAGAAAAGTTGAATTGCTTGATATGTACCATAGCTTGAAGTCTGCAGTTGCAGCTGCTCACCCTTTCAAATACACAATTCATCTTGTAAACAGATGGCATAAACTTACGGTATTGATAAACACAGTATGGTACTGTAAATGCATTTTCCTTATGATTTTCTCAATAACATTTTCTTTTCTCTGGCTTATTTTATTGTAAGAATACAATAAATAATGCATAAAACATACAAAATATGTGTTAATCAGCTCTTTATGTTATCATAAGGCTTCTGGTCAACAGGAAGCTATTAGAGGTTAAGTTTTGGGGAAGAGAAAAGTTAGACACAGATTTTCAACTGCACAAGGGTCAGCATTTGTACCTCCCCGTTGTTCAAGGGTCACCTGTATTTGTGACTTTACAAAGCTCATGCTGCACTGGTAAGAGAGGGGAAGAGTGACACGTGCCATCTCCATTTTACAGAGAACATATGGAGGTACGAGCCACTCCAGTTGGCTGTTTTTCAGAAGGCATGCCAGAGCTATAGAATGAAAAGGAGTGATTTTTTAAACGCCGTATGCTTAATCCAAATAGTGGAAGTCAGACAAATAGGGATCTCATCCCAACCCTGCCATTCATCAGCTGTGTAACCACATGCAAATTCTCTAAACCTTCGTGTCCTCCCAGTGTGGGCTGTATTAAATGAGATGTACAGAAAGCATGGCACTTAGTAGGTATGCAGAAACCTCAAGCTGCTACCACTATCATGATGACAAGGATGATGATGCTTCCAGAGCACACAATAGGCCCCAGGGAGAGTGCAAAGGAAAAAGAAGACATAATTTGTGCCTTCATGAACTTCCGGTTTAGTTGAAGAATGCAAACCAGGCAGCCCTGCTAGAAAACCATTTCCATGACAAAACCCAGGATTCGGCCAGTCCCATTCGGCTTTCCCAGCTCTCTAGGGCCGACTTGTTTGGAAACAAGCAGAGTAAGTTTTCCACAGGTCCTTTCATTGTTCATCATGGTTTTTGTGTCAGGGTGGCACTTTGCGGAGAAAACCTGGCCCTTTAAGGAGACAGCCTGGACTATGGACCCCAAAGACCGAGTGGGTGGTCCCGTGGCACTAACAGTCCATTTGGCATGTGTACATTCTGGGGGGTTGCTTTCACAATAAAAAAAAAAATGTCCATTTTGTATTCCCATGTTGAATTCATGGAGTGTCTGCCTAAATCTCAGCCCCATTCCTTCACTCCTTTCGTCCAGATCTACTGATGGTCTCAAACTTCACACTGTTCCCTCCAGGTCATTCCTACTCTTCCTTACTCCAGGTCACCCATGTCTACCCTTTCCCTTTCCCCAGCTTCTTCCTCCCACTGCAGCTGCAGAATCCCTGTTTTCTAGGGAAGAAACTTCTGTAGATCCTCCACCTTTCTCATGGTATGCTTCTCTAGTGGGCTGAATAGCGCTCCCTGAAAATTCATGTGCACTCGGAACCTCAAGGGGCCTTATTTAGATGTCATCAGTTAAGATGGGTTCCTACTGGATAGGGCGGGTCCTAAATATAATGAATGATTAGTACCCCGGTAAGAAGAGGAAGGGACACTCAGGGACACACAGGGAAGAAGACCATGTGGCAAAGACTGGAGTGAGGCAGCTGCAAGCCAAGAAATGCCAACAATTGCTAGCAGCCATGAGAATCCAGGCGAGAGGCAAGAAAGGCTCCTCCCTTAGAGTTGTCACAGGGCGCACGGCCCTACTGCCACCTGGACTTCAGATTTATGGCCCCCAGAATTGTGAGAGAATAAACTTCAGTAATTTTAAGCCACTCAGTCACTCAGTTCACAGCAATTTGTTACAGCAGCCTAGGTAACTAGTGCAGCTTCCCCTTCCTCACTTAGCTGGAACCTCACATTTTTCCGTAACACAATTTCTTATTATTGCTTGGAGTGAAATGGCACCAACATAATTCACTGCAGCCTCAAACTCCTGGACTCAAGCAATCCTCCCACCTCAGCCTCTGAGTAGCTGGGACTATAGGCTTCCACCACCATACCTGGCTAATTTTTTGCTTTAGTAGAGATGGGGTCTCGCTATGTTGCCCAGGCTGATCTAAAACTCCTGGCCTTAAGTGTGCTCCCACCTCCGTTTTCTGACATGCTGGAATTACAGGGATGAGCCACTGTTCCTGGCCTTAAGTGTGCTCCCACCTCTGTTTTCTGACATGCTGGAATTACAGGGATAAGCCACTGTGCCTGGCCTTGAGATTTTCTCTTGAGAGTCCAGAGTCTCAATGAGTCTGGACTCCTGTCTTCACTGGGCCAAATGACCCTCGCTTCCCAAGACTTCCTCCAGGCCTCCTCTTAGCAGCCTCTTTCTTTTGAAACCCATGACATTGATGCACAGGGTCCTCTCCCAATTCTTTGGTCAGTTAGGGACCTAGCTCAGTCTTGCTCCTCAAGCAGGCCTCTGCAGATGCCGTCAGTGGATCAAGCCCCAGTTTCATTCACACCTCCTCATCCCCAGTGGCCTCTGTCTTTACTCTGCTGGATGAGATGCTGACCTCCCCTCTATAAGGCTGAGAACACCCAACTTCCCCCCATCCCCCAGCTCATCCTGACTGAGACTCCTCCGCCCTCTTCTCCATACTCCTCTCCCAAATATCAATTCTTCGGCTTCATCTGCATCCAGTCGTAGAATGGATTCCAGAGACAACTGTTTCATCACTCTGGAATCCTCATCCCTCTGAGCTTCCATCATAACCATATCACCAGTCCCCGGTCCTGAATAGACCCTTTGCCCATCTGCTCTCATCCACTCCCAGGTCGCTGAGCACCGGAGGAAAAGAAACCCAAATCCCTACTAACTTGGTCCACTGCAAACTGGTGCTAGCTACCTCAGCCGAACCTAAAGCCTGCATGCTTTCCTCATGCAGGCTGTCTGGTACTCTCCTCCATGTTCCTGAAGCTCCCAATACAATGTCTATCATCCCCCTCTCAGGAGAAGACATCAACACCTTAATATTCTTAAGGGTTAAGTCAGCTGTTATAAACTCTCCTTAACACTTTCTCTTTTCCTCAAAATGTATCTTCTTTCAAAGGAAAGGGT
>NW_012104253.1:11162337-11165437 GCF_000951045.1 Mandrillus leucophaeus
GGATCATCTGAGGTCAGGAGTTCAAGACCAGCCTGGCCAACATGGCAAAACCCCATCTCTACTAAAAATACAAAAATTAGCTGGGTGTGGTGGCGGGTGCCTGTAGTCCCAGCTGCTCAGGAGGCTGAGGCAAGAGAATCGCTCAAACCCGGGAGGCAGAGGTTGCAGTGAGCCGAGATCATGCCAATGCATTCCAGCTTGGGCAACAGAGCAAGACTCCATCTCAAAACAAACAAACAAATAAACAAACAAAAAAAAAAAAAGGAAAGAAAGAAAAGTAACTTAACCAGAGCCAAGATTCAGAAAATTAATCCTAATCCCCCACAACATGATGTGCTATCATATATATACACTAGCCCCTGAGATTCCTGTGGGCATTAAAAAGTAAGAACTTTTTGAAGTGGCCATATATTAAGGAACTGAACTAAAGGTATAATAGTTACCTCACTGATGAAACTTCCATTTTTGTGCCAAACTTTTGAGACATCAACCTACAGAACTGTTCTGAGAAGCTGCACTGTGGCATGCCAACCCTGCCTACTACCCCGAGAATAGAACTACTAGCAGATTGGGGTGACAGCGGGCCAGCAGACATGAGGCTAAGAGAACCCTTCCAGGTTCCTTCCTTACCACATTACTCTGATAACTTGCTGCTCTATTTACTAGGAAATTACATCCAAGCTGCACCAGACTTGGTCCCTGATCCCTCAGTGGCAAGGGTATACAGCAGAGATTCTCGAACCTCTTATTAAAAATCTCAATTTCTGCCCCGGCACAGTGGCTCATGTCCATAATCCCAACACTTTGGGAGGCCAAGGTGGGCAGATCACCTGAGGTCAGGAGTTCACGACCAGCCTGGTCAACATGGTGAAACCTTGTCTCTACTAAAAATTAAAAAATTAGCCTGGTGTGGTTGCATGCACCTGTAGTCCCAGCTACTTGGGAGGCTGAGGCACGAGAATCACTTGAACTCAGGAGGCAGAGGTTGCAGTGAGCCGAGATCGTGCCACTGCACTTCAGCCTGGGTGACACAACAAGACTCTGTCTCAAAAAAAAAAAGAAAAAAAAATCTCAATTTCTGGCATCACCCCCGCCTCCCACTGAGATTCTGATTCAGTAGCTCTAGGATGTGGCCAGATAATGTGCATTTTAACAAATATTCCCAGTAACTCTGATGCAAGTAAACTCACAGGTTGACTGCATCCAAGCCAGTGCCTGTTTGGGAGTAAACATGGGTGCAGTTAATCGTTACACTTGGGTAACAGGCATAAGCTGGGTCTGTCCGACGCAAACCCGGACAGGACCACCCTCCCTAAGGACAACTCTGCAAAATGCTGTTATTTTAGAGAGGAAGCTCAAAGCAGAACCCCCAAAGGAGATCAGCAAACGGGAGAATGCCTTTTAAAAAGAAAGGACAAGAAAGAAGGTGCCCCAAAAGAGACCGTGACAAAAAAGATGTGTACCGTGTGACCCAGAATGAATTTTAAGCTAACACCGAGGTACCTGCTTCAAACCTCATCTTCCAGTCTTTGCTGTTGAAATTGCCATTTATGATTGTCCAGAAGATGTCAGCACCATGAGGAAGTGACAGGGCATGGAGGAGAAGAGGAACTGCCAGTGAGGACAGCTGAGAGAACTCGGATTTGACGACCCTCCACAGGCTAGGGAATCAAGGAGAAGCAAAGTGGTGACAGTTATCACAACCTTTCCAAAGAAAGATCCTGTCCTCTTAATTTACGGCAAGCATAGTTACTAGGCGGTGGGTAGGGGTGCTTTTGGTGAAATTACACTCATCCACGAGAGGATTATCCTCTGATAGACGTTTCCTATGCTCTGTCCTCTTAACGTGACACTAGAGAAAAACACTTCTACTTAACATTACATTTTACAACTTAAAAATCTGCATAATGTAAATTCAGTAATATAAGTGAACAATATAAATAAATGACTGTTCAGTAATAAACAAAGTCAAAATTAGTTATGTTAGGATGATGGAGTAATACGTGATTTTTAAACATTTTCTTACAGTGGGCATCTGGGAAGTTTGGTTGGTTTGGCCTGCCCAGCCTCTTATGATGTCAAAGAACAACTCTTTTTCTCTTAATAACAGCCTCTCCAAGAAAGACAGTTCATCAGTCAAGCTCCCCAACCTTCTCTATCACAAGGGGGAATACAAACAGGCTGATCAACGAACGTCAACACCCTGAATAAAGTGATTAGCTAGGAGAAGGCATATGACCGAAGCATGGGAATAATTGAACACTTATTTCAGGGACTGATACGCACTCTGGGAGAGAGAGGCTCTCTCTCCTTCTGAAATCTCAGGAACAAAGGGCAATGTCAGCCTGCAGCTGCCAATCACCCTCCTTCCCATCTCACAGGGACAGCCTGCACTTAACCGAGAAGCCAACACTTAGTTCCATTCCAGAAGCCAAGCCAGAGCTGGGCTGAGAGATGGGGAGGGACTGAGAAAGGGGAGGAGGAAAAGACAGAGAAGGAGATCCCTGACAACATCTTGCACCTTAGCAGTTTCAGCTGAGTTTCTATCAAGTTCTACAGGAATAATTCTGAATATAATATATTTTAGTAATAATACATTATTGTTTCCATTTTTTTCAATTATTTAAAGTATGCCTTTTGGTTGTTTTTGTTGTTGTTTAGTTTTGTTTTCTATTTGACTCCAGAGTCAATATCAGAATCAAAACTACAGTTGACCCTTGAACAACACAGGTTTGAACTGTACGTACAGGTCCACTTACACATGGATTGTTTTCAATAAACATATTGAATTTTTTAGGAGATTTGCAACAATTTTAAAAAGTTCACAGATGTACCATGTAGCCTAAAAATAGTGAAAAAATTTAATGAAAATTTATGTCGGCCGGGCGTGGTGGCTCACGCCTGTAATCCCAGCACTTTGGGAGGCCGAGGCGGATGAATCACGAGGTCAGGAGATCGAGACCATTCTGGCTAACATGGTGAAACCCTGTTTCTACTGAAAATACAAAAAATTAGCCAGGCGTGGTGGCGGGCACCTGTAGTCCCAGCTACTTGGGAGGCTGAGGAAGGAGAATGGCATGAACCCGGGAGGCGAAGCTTG
>NW_012104253.1:11168722-11196380 GCF_000951045.1 Mandrillus leucophaeus
CCTGCCTCAGCCTCCTGAGTAGCTGGGACTACAGGCGCCCGCCACCACGCCCGGCTAATTTTTTGTATTTTTAGTAGAGACGGGGTTTCACCGTGGTCTCGATCTCCTGACCTTGTGATCCGCCCGCCTTGGCCTCCCAAAGTGCTGGGATTACAGGCGTGAGCCACCGCGCCCGGCCGACCCTTTGTTCTTGATCGCACACTCTCCTGCCTTCCAAAACTTGGGCTCACTAACTGTTTACTTTCTCTGGCCCTTTCCCACTGACCATAAGTATGTTCAGATATTCTTTTTGTGGTTTTTTTTGTTTTTTTTTTTTTGTTTTTGAGACGGAGTCCCGCTCTGTTGCCCAGGCTGGAGGGCAGTGGCGCAATCTCGGCTCACTGCAAGCTCTGCTTCCCGGGTTCGTGCCATTCTCCTGCCTCAGCCTCCGGAGTAGCTGGGACTACAGATGCCCGCCACCACGCCCGGCTAATTTTTCTGTATTTTAGTAGAGACGGGATTTCACTGTGTTAGCCAGGATGGTCTCAATCTGCTGACCTCATGATCCGCCTACCTTGGCCTCCCAAACTGCTGGGATTACAGGTGTGAGCCATTGCGCCTGGCCGTTCAGATTTTCTTTATCCTAAAAATCCTTAATGTCTACTCCCTTTTCTCTCTAAGTATCTGATGTTTCCTTTCCTCTTCTAACAAACCTTTCAGAAGAAAGTTCTGCGTTGTGTGTTTATATTCAGTAAGCCTTTGCAATGTGCTCTTAGCACTCTCTTAAATTTGGATGTTTCCAAAAATCTCTCTTTTCTCCATACTCATTCTAGTAAAGCACACCTCTGACTCTATTTTAAGGTCTTCCATGGATCTCCAAACATCATTAAATAAAATCCCTATCTTCAAGGCCCTGCATACTTGGGTCCCAACCTACTTCTCCAGCCTCATTTTCCATTACTCCCTTACATCCACACCATCCAGCAAAAATAAAATAAAATAAAAATAAAATAAAGCTTTGGTATCCCCCAAGTATGCCCTGCTCATTTCTGGTCCCTTCTTTCCAAGTCTCCCATCTGTTTGCTCTTGACATTCCCAGGTTTTACAACATGTCCCACCCATCTCAAATCTCTACCAATGAAAATTCTGTCGTTATCTCAATGCCCATTCAAGCGGTATTGTCTCCAGAGCCTTTCATCATTCATCATTCATCCAGAAATGCTCTCTCCCACCTTTAAGCTGTATCAAGCAGTCATTTATCACATTCCCTTGGATTGACAGTGACGTACACATACATGAATATGAATCTTAGTTTAACCAAGACTGTCAAGTTTATATTCATCCTCTCGGGGTTATTATGAAGACCAGCTCTCTTCACTCTCAAATGTAGACAAATTTGAATACTAAATTAGATGGTCACCTTTTCTCTATATAGGATTCACCCCTTCCAAACTAGATTGCAAAGTCCCTAAGAACCTAGAACAAGAATGTATACAATAAGCCCTCATATTTGTTGAATGAATAATAAATAAATAAACAAAATGAGTAAAGAAAGATAGAGCCTCAATGTGATTTGTCATCAGGTTAACCTGAACCAATCTTTTCCTTTTTTACTGACTCATTCTCATATATATAAAATAAGGATGTTTCTGATTTATTTCCAGGAAGATTGCAAGAGTTATTTTAAGGTTTTCAGGAGGAAAAACACTGTAAATCTAGGGTAACGTTTTATTATAATTTTCCAAATGTCTTACCAGTCTCTAAAAACTAACTTATCAGATAGCATATGGAGAGATTTAGATCTCTATTAGCAGTTCTATTTTAAGTAAGAAGGTAGGTAAGTCCTTAATTATACTAGGTAAATATTAACATTTTTGGGGCATTTTTCTATATTTTCTATATTCTTAAGCCATCTAACAAGTGAAAGGCATAAAATAATTTTTACTTTAACTTTTCTATTTATTCAGTATCTGGCAAATGGAAATTACCATTCCTTGTATTAACGTACTTTTAAATTAGACTAAAAAGGAAAATAAAAGCAGTTATAGGCAATCGAGCTGTCCTGGTTTGAAAAATAACCCAAACAAGCCAGTAAATCTTAATCTAACTTGAATTTTCACAACCAAAGCTTAATATATAAACAAACAAAATAAACCGTTAGGAAGACATACCTTGCAATCAACATATGGTCCTGAATGTAGGCTAAAAATTGAGGGTGATCTTTTCTGGCAAGGTATAAACACTCTCCATGCAGACAAAGAATCTTCAGGCAATTGAGCATATTAAAAAGAATGTCTGGCTCTTCAAACTTAGCCATTTCCTATACAAAAAACCACATGGTTACTAAGTTATCCAAAACAGTAATGCTAGCAAGCCAAGTACTCAAAGATATCAGAAAATATACCTGGAAAATGGTATATATTAGTCTCAATGTTACCGGAAGCTGTTGGTAGCAAAATTTTCTTTCAGTATCATTCTTTACTGCTGTGAAGAAATAATTACACAAAAATTAGGCTAACTCTTCATTTCCCCCATCATTCATCAATTTATCAAGATCCTAAAAACCAACAGGAGTAACAAATTGACATAGAATATATGCAACATTGTTTGAGCAATGTTTTTATTTGCTCTCCAAATTAGCATATATCCCTGCTATGATACTAGTGCAGGAAATCTTCTGAATTGAGAATTCTCAGTTTCCATTTTCCACCGTGCAGTCCCTCATGAATTCAGATGTCTTTGGCTCCCTAGAGCTACCCCTACCCAGAGACATCTGCATACATGATGGACTGCACAGTGCTGCTAGTTCTGTTAGTTCTGCTGCTCCCTGAAGGGACTTGGAACCTGGCTAGCTATGCCTTCCTAATTGGAAGGGAGATATGCAGGTATGAGAGGTGTTCGGCCAGGCGCAGTGGCTCATGCCTGTAAATCTCAGCACTTTGGGAAGCCAAGGCAGGTGGATCACTTAAGGTCAGGAGTTCAAGACCAGCCTGGCCAATATGGTGAAACCCGTCTCTACTAAAAATACAAAAATTAGCTGGGTGTGGTGGTGGGCACCTGTAATCACAGCTACTTGAGGGCCGAGGCACGAGAATCGCTTGAACCCGCGAGGGTGGAGGTTGCAGTGAGCTGATACCGTGCCACTGCACTCCAGCCTGGGCGACAGAGCAAGACTCAGTCTCGAAAAAAAAATAAAAAAGAGAGAGAGAGAGAGTTGTTCAAGTTGTACTACCAATTAAAGGGGTCTATCCCATGGATTCTCACAAAAAGAGGCGCATTTTGAAACAGTTGAACATATTTAGATGAGAACAACTACTCATTATTTTCACCCTCTCGTGAGGATCTCTAAAACTTTTGCCCCCATACTGGGGGCAGTAATGTATCATACGTGAGGCATGCTTGAGAAAAGAATTCGCAAGTTAACCAGATGCAGAAACTAATGCAGAATGTGTTAAAATCACCATTACACGTTTTGGCAGTCCCTAGGATCAGAGGCAATGGCAGTCAAATTCTCTTGGTCTAGATACTGAAAAGTCCATTGGGCATCTCCTGCCTGAATGTATTTTAAATGCTTGTCATAAGTACTTGACTGTTTTGTTTGATGTGAACGTTTTCAATACATTTTTGGTGGTGGACGTATCTGACCGCTACAGGAAATAGGGGCCAGGCCTCAAGATGGGAAAAAGGGAATCACATTAGAAGGGAGGGGAAGCCTCTGAACACGTGTCGACAGAGCACCCCTGAATTCTAGGACGGTAGAGCTCCAGATCACCACCTGAAGGCCCGCAGAGCAGAAGCAGGAGGGAGGCTCTGAACAGCAGGGAACCCTGGTCTTGGAAGAAAGAGAAGAGGGGCTCTCCTGAGGAGACAATTTATAACTGCACCCTGCAAGACAGCAGAGAGCCTGACCAGGAAAAGAGGCTAAAGCTGCTACAGGAGCCTGGAGGAGCATGCAGGGGAGAACAAAGCATGTGTTTTAATAAGTGGACTGTATAACAATTCAGCAAGGAAAAGAAAAACATTTAAAAATAAATTGCTGGCCAGGTGCAGTGGCTCACACCTATAACCCTAGCACTTTGGGAGGCTGAGGTGGGTGTATTACTTGAGGTCAGGAGTTCGAGACCAGCCTGAACAACATGACAAAACCCATCTCAAAAAAAAAAAAAAATTAGTTGGGCATGGTGGCAGGCGCCTGTAGTCCCAGCTACTCAGGAAGCTGAGACATGAGAATTGCTTGAACCTGGGAGGTGGACGTTGCAGTGAGCCGAGATCACACCACTACACTCTAGCCTGGGCAACAGAGTAAGACCCTGTCTCAAAAAAAAAGAAAAGAAAAAAAAAATTGCTTAGTTTTAACCATTGTTCCAATACAATATTACATAGAAATAAAAGTAGCAGTTAATTGATCTGTGTGCAAGCTTAGATTTTAAAAATATATTTGCATAGAAAGAGGACAGGCTATTGGATCATGCGTGAAGTCCCAGCTTCCCTTAGGCATGAATGCTTAAGAGAAACATAACTGTAGGCCTGGGCCCTGGCTGCTGCAGCACCTAAAACAAGTTAATTAATCCTAAACTAAACTAGAAGTTGGGTTCTAGTCCCAACTCTGCCATTAATTAGTTGTTTCCAATTCCCAGGTCCCCATCCCAGGGATACCCAGACTTGGAGCTGGGGAGTGGAGCTTTTGTTTGTGTTTCTGCTTCTCAGTGACTCCGATGTTCCGTTACAGCTCTGGAATCATGTGAAATATGAAGTACAAATTGTGAATGAATAGTAGGAGTGACATGACCAGAGGCAAGTCGTTTAACCCATCTGGGATTTATTTTCCTCATCTGCCAAGTGCAAAGCCTAAATAAACTGGATCAGCAGATTGTAAACTTCTTTTCTGCAGAATATTTTGTTTACAGAAAATCTTAGAATTCCAACACACGGCCGGGTGCTGTGGCTCACTCTGTAATCCCAGCACTTTGGGAGGCTGAGACGGGTGGATCGCTTGAGCCTAGGAGTTTGAGAACAGCCTGAGCAACATGGCAAAACCCCATCTCTACAAAAAGTTTTTAAAAATTAGCTGGGCATGGTGGAGCATGTCTGTGGTCCCAACTACTCGGGAGGCTGAGGTGGGAGGACTGCTTGAGCCCGGGAGGCCAAGGCTGGAGTGAGCCATGATCACGCTCTCCTGCACTCCAGACTGAATGACAGAGCAAGACCCCATCTCAAAAAAAAAAAAAAAGAACTCCAACATAAGAAAGAGAGCAAGTCGTCGGAGTAATCTGGCAGAAGCAAGGTGGGGAGCCTGTTGGGTCTTTATATTTTGCCTTCCTCTTTCCCCCAGGGGTTGCCCCAATTGAGGATGTTCCAAAAGAAATCACACTGAGCCTTTACAGCTCTAAGAAATGTACACTGAAAACCAGTGAATCAGATAATCTCAGGTATTCCTTCAAATTCTAAGGTTTATGACATGAAATAGTGTGAGCTGAGATATTCATACACAATTCACTGTTCATATGATCCATGGAGAAGCAGTTAGTTCTGACCAAAGGTTTTGTAGGGTTACTTTTGTCTGAACAAGACACCTCCACAGTTGCAATGAACCCCAGGAAACAGTCCCCTAATAATATCTGCTGCTCATTGAAGGAATGATGCCAAGCCCATGCCTCCCGATACTGGAGTGAGCTTCCAGGAGCAAGCTTTTTCTTTTTTTTTTTTTGAGCAGAGTTTCACTCTTATTGCCCAGGTTAGAGTGCAATGGCGCAATCTCGGCTCACTGCAACCTCTGCCTCCCCAGTTCAAGTGATTCTCCTGCCTCAGTCTCCACAGCAGCTGGGATTGCAGGCATGGGCCACCACGCTTGGCTAATTTTGTATTTTTAGTAGAGACGGGGTTTCTCCATGTTGGTCAGGTTGGTCTTGAACTCCTGACCTCAGGTGATCCGCCCACCTCAGCCTCCCAAAGTGCTGGGATTACAGGCGTGAGCCACTGTGCCCAATCAGGAGCAAGCCATTCCAACTCTTTTGGATCATGGATGCAGGAAGATTGAAAAGCTGCCCAGATCTGCCCCAGGTCTCATATAGATCCCCAGAGTGCCACCATCCAGAGCTAGAAATCAGGCTTTCCCAGAGGCACGTGGGGTCACATCCTGAAATCCCTAAATGCCGTCATGTGAAAGGAGCTAGAGTACGATTCCTGAGCATGTCTGCCATCTCGCTTGCCCCCACTGCGTCCACCCAAGAACCTTGAGACAAATGAGAAAGAGGCCACTCCCCAGCCCCAGCTAAGAGCCAACAAAGTAGCCTCCAAGCTCAACCTGCACAGCCCAACCGCCAGAGCCCCATTCTTCTATCCAAACACACTCTGCTTTGGCCAGATGCCCCGAGTGGCTGTCAAGATTGTCAGCGCCCAGCCTTGGTCCACAGAGAACACCAGACATCGTAAGTAGGGAGGCGATGAGTTTTTATTGAAAACCGGCACCTACTGCCAGAAAGATGCTCAGGGAACTGGGTTCTATGGGAACTGCAATGGATCTGTTCACTTTATAATCTGCTGGGAAATGTTCCTCTGCATGAGTCTATACTAAGGAAACCACGTCTGAATTTGCCCAAGTCGATGTTAAACCAAGAACCCAGTGATTTGAACATCAGGCCCTGTGCACACAGTACACTCCCCAGCAGTCAGAGCACACCTACCAGCACGTTCCACAGGCTCGGTGCGATTGCCTGGGTTCTCCCCATGCTTGCTTGAAGGATTCTCCTCCTCCTCCCCTTCAGGGCCTATGATAAACTCTGGTCTGGAAGAAAGGAGGCTATCCTCAAGGCTGTCTGTGGGCTCCTGAAATAAACAGGACAGGCAGCCAGGTAAGCAGCCCTGGAGGGGCGTCAGGAACAGTTCGCTCAGCTCAGCAAAGCTGGACTGCACAACTGCTGTGTCCTGGGCCCCATGCTGCTGCAGCCAGAGGCCAAGGCACCACACCCCAAAAGACCTCAAGCTTATTGTCAGAACAGTGAAAAGAAAGCTCTATCCGCTATTGCTGAAATATTTTCTTTCACTTCAAATATATATAGAAGATCAAAAACATCATTAAATCTTCCTAGGCCTGCTTTCTCACCTCAAGTCACTCCCACCCATGTGCATGTTATTCAATAACAGGACTTAATCAGGAAGGAATAATAAGGGGTTCACAGAGCTATATTAAGATGCAAATGGCTGGGCACTGTGGCTCACGCCTATAATCCCAGCACTTTGGGAGGCCGAGGTGGGTGGATCACGAGGTCAGGAGTTCGAGTCCAGCCTGACCAACATGGTGAAATTCCGTCTCTACTAAAAATACAGAAATTAGCCAGGCATGGTGGCACACACCTGTAATCCCAGCTACTAGGGAGGCTGAGGCAGGAGAATCGCTTGAACCTGGGAGGTGAAGGTTGCAGTGAGCTGAGATTGCACCACTGCACATCAGCCTGGGCGACAGAGCAAGACTCTATCTCAAAAAACAAGATGCAAATACTGGCCAGGTGTGCTGGTTCATGCCTGGAATCCCAGTGCTTTGGGAGGCTGAGGCAGGAGGATTGCTTGAGGGCAGGATCTGAGACCAGCCTGGGCAACACAGTGAGACCTCATCTCTAAAAGAATGTTTTAAATTATCCAGGCATGGTGGCATGCCTGTGCCCAGTTACCCAGGAGGCTGAGGTGGGAGGATCCCTGAAACCCAGGAGTTCAAGGCTGCAGCTATTCATGATCCCACCACTGCAATTCTAGGTGACAGAGCAAGACCCTATCTCTAAAAATAATAATAATAATAATAAAAAATAAATTTTTTAAAAAATTTAAAGACACAAATACTGGTTGTCCAGGGTAGTCAAATTTTTAGGAGCGAGAAACTGCTATAACATGTGAGTTACAGACAGCAAGGTATGGCAACCCAAGTGTCTGTCAACAGCTAGCTGGAGAAACAATTTAAAAATGCATACATTTGGCCAGGTATGGTGGCTCACGCCTGTAATCCCAGCACTTTGGGAGGCCGAGGAGGGTGAATCACTTGAGCTCAGGAGTTTAAGACCAACTGGGCAACATGGCAAAACCCCGTCTCCACAAAAAATAATTTAAAAATTAGCCAGGCATGGTAGTGGGTGCCTGTAGTCCCAGCTGCTTGAGGGGCTGAGGTGGGAGAATCAACTGAGCCTGGGAGGCAAAGGTTGTAGTGAGCATGATCGAGCCACTGCACTCCAGCCTAGGAGACAGAGTGAGACACTGTCTCAAAAAAAAAAAAAAAAATTTACAGTAGTCATTATCACTTAAACTTTGTAATATAACTTTGTGATAAAAGTTATTTCAAGAATACTAGTAATGCATGAAACCATATGAATGGAGGCGCTACAACCCTCACTCAAGCCACTTAATAGAATTCTGTATAGTGTGGCTCCAGTTTGTATCCCTTTCCAAGAGCCTGAGTCGGCGGAAGCAATGGGAAAAGTTTCTTTTAACACAGTCTCACGTATAACCCAGCATGGAGTCTAAGACGATGCCGGAGGAAGACTCCATTACATCAGCTACTGCAGTCTTTAATGCTATTATACATGGGTCATCTTGTTTCTTCAACTGCTTACCACCAGCCGGCTTTCTTCTTTGGGAGCTAGTCTCTCCAGGAGTTCACAAGCAAGCTGATAGCAGAGGATACTAGACTGACATAAGTTGCACTCGATTGCTTTTTCGTCCTTCTGGCAGGTGTGGGATCCCCCCCAGGGGGCTTGGAAGACATTGTTTATAATAGAAATAATGTCCTTTGATAAGCTGTGCTCTAAACCCATCGTGATTCCATCATCTTGTAACTCCATCTGAAAGACATCGAAAAAAGGACACACACACACACACACATACACACAGGAAAAAAAAAAAAAGAAGAAGAAGAAGGAGTTTGGTCCATTTGTCCAATATTCCATTGGCACACTACTTGGGGATAATTTTCACTAACTGGCAGCAATATTGAATTGTTTAAAGACAATATAGGCTTCAAGACCATGAATATACATTGCTGTCCATGGGTTGTTTCTAGAAGGAATATAAACACAAGACGAAGCAATCGGAATTATTTTAAAAATCATGTGGGACATTTAAAAGAGAGCTGTTGTTGTTTTTGGCTCATCAGTTTGTGAGATTTTACACATTTTAAAAATGCTCCTCCTCACCTAGAGTCCAGATCTTGGTTTCTAAATACCATGAGCTGCTAAAAGGAACCAGGGCTCCTTGGAGAAATGGCTGAATTCCAGGGCTGGGGCTAGGAAAATATAAGATGAGCCCGGAACATCTTGTTGCACCAGAAATTAAGGAAGAGTTCACAGAATGATGTGGACGTGCCAAAAGAACACAGGAGCCAGCTTGAAAAGATTCCCACTGGCCAATTTGTGGAACACGAGCATCAAGATACAGAATCACAGTAACAGAGTATAACCCACCAAAACATAAAAATCCCTGGGCACTGCGGGAATAAGTAGATAAATAAATAAACACATAAATGGGAAAGAAGGAGAAACTATTCCATCAGTAGAATACCAGCGAATACATTTAGAAGAAATGATGGAATTGGAAAATTATCACTTGACTGTCATGATAGTAATAATTGATGAATCATCCATTGATGCTAAAACTAGTGGATGAAAGTCTGATAAATAAATAGGAAATCCATAAGGTATTTACAAATTACTTATTAGTTACAAAAGGGAAAATAGTGACTTTATCACAGAAAAATCTGGCAGATTTTGGTCACTTGGTTAAGGTGACCGAAGTTATCATTGCAGTAATGGGACATTATTATCTTACGCCTGCTGACATGATGCATTACAAAGGACGTAACATCACATCTGTGGTCTTCCTACCAAAAAATGCATGACCCAAATTAATTCATAAGGAAGCATCAGGCAAACTCAAATCGAGGGAGAGTCCACAAAATAACTAGACTATACTCCTCAAAAATGTCAAGGCCCCATAAGTATAGACACCCATGAGGTACCCACAAAAATTAAAAAAATTTTTTTTAAAAAAAGTCAAGGATGTGAAAGATAAAGACGAAGGAACTGTCCTAGATTAAAGAAGACAAAGGAAACAGTACATATAATTGCAATGAGTGCTTCTAAATTGTTCCTTAATCAAAGCCAGGCTTTGTTCTCTTGCTATAAAGATATTACTATTATATCAATTTTTAAAATTAATAATTTCTGTAAGTTATATAGTAGTACTATAACACTATTAATTTCCTGATTTTGATAACTGTACTATGTTTATGTAAGAGAATGTCCTTATTTTTTAGAAAATACACTCTGAAGTGTTTAGGGATAAAAGGACATCATGTCTGCAATTTAGTCTCAAACAATCTATTAAAAAATTAATGCATACACATGCAGAGAAAGAGAGAGAGAAGCGGATGTGCTAAATGTTAACATCGGGAGAATTGCAGGGAGGAGTATTTGGAAATTATAGTATTCTTGTAACTTTTCTGCAAATCTGAAATTGTTTCAAAATAAAAGGTTAAAAAGAAATGTTCTCATCAAAACCTTTTTAACTTCTCTTTTAAAATTAACTTTAAAAATGAATGTATGAAATATATTAAAATTAGCTTCATCACTATAGAGTTGTTGCCCCTCCCAACAATAGTATCATACTTTTTGTTCATGCAATTTACTTAACAGAATCAATTCTAATGACGCTAAGGTGTTTCTAAAATTCAATCCATTCTCATATGTCAACATCACTGCAGCTATTCACATAAGTAGTTTTCAGACTCTCTGGGAAATCCCCAAAGGAGTTTGCAAAAGGTCTTGGGTGATGCTGCATCATTTCGGTAAGTGTGGAGATGCCCAACACATGGAAAGAATTGCTGTACAATGCTTTCTCTCATTCTTCACCTCTGAACTAAAGGAAGCTCATGCTTCAGCTACCTGCTTCAGGAGAAGATCAAACATGAGGATGAAACAATTTAGATTCATTTCATCATCTTCACAATCAAAGTCAATAGTCCTTCCTCCTGGGTGTCCAAAATTCTTGAAAGGGCTACGAAATGGACTACGCATAGGACTCCGAAACGGACTCTGGAAAGGACTATGAAATGGACTGAGCATATTGTGCTGAACTCGTCGACCAGGATCAGAGGCAACACTCACCTACAAGAAAGAATGGCAACACAGAAATGAACTCACAGAAGCTCAAATGGCTGTGTAAAATATCTGGGGACTCTATGGAAGGTATTTCCAGCTGTCACACTTATTTCCTTCCTTAACCATTGGCATTAGTATCTCCAAATACTAAGGATTCTCTCAATATATAAAAACAAAAAATAAAACCACTCAAACTTCCTAGTTGTCAGGAAGTGACATCAACACGCCAAAGAATGAAAGCATCTGCCATTACATTTTTCAACCCATCAAACATGTCCAATTAGACCAGATTGTTTGAATATACTGAAAACCGTACCCTAAAAAATGAGAATTTACAAAAGTAAAATATTGCAAGATAATGTTTAGAATCAGAAGCACAGAATCTCAGATTGACACGATTGGTTAAAAGATGGTCTCTGGGGATTACAAGTAGTAAACTATTATGGGTCGACAATATATGATAAACCTTTTATACTGATTATTCTCCATTTGTCCACCCAACCCCCATTCAGACCTTTACTACCTCCTTGGCCCTACTCTATGCCCAAGAAGTCATGGACTGAGTCTCCTCTGGCTCCTTTGCTGCGTAGCTTCCAGCTGGGTTAAGTCAATGGTTTTTATTCTTTGGATTTTTTTGTCACTGTTTTGCTTTGGGACAGAGTCTTGCTCTCTTGCCCAGGCTGGAGTGCAGCGGCATGATCATGGCTCACTGCAGGTTTGACCTCCTAGGCTCAAGCAATCCTCCCACCTTAGCCTCCCAAGTAACTGGGACTATAGGCTTGCACCACCAGGCCCAGCTAATTTTTTGAAAATTTTTTTGTAGAGACAAGGTCTCATTATGTGGCCCAGGCTGGTCTCTAACTCCTGGACTCAAGCAATCCTCCCACTTCAGCTCCCGAAGTGCTGGGATTAGAGGCATGAGTCACCAAACCTGGCTGGGTTCAGTGAATGGGAGGCACCAGCAGAAGTCCTGAAAGCTGGAGGAGAGAGAGGCAGAAGAATTTCCCCTTCTCCCTGCCCACTTGGGTGCTACATCTCTGGGAGCATCTCTAGTACTCCATAACTTCTCCAACCAGCCCTTTCTTACAGTTCAGCTCCTGTTCGGTACCCCAGGAGCTCCTTCCCTTGTTCCTTCAGCCCTGGGGGTGTAAGGACTTTCTCCTGGACTGTTCCTGGACTCTGAGTGCCTTGTCTACCCGTACTGCTCCTTTAGCTCCCTTAAGCTTTCCCATAACACTATAGGCAGAATCTCCACTAAAGTCTGTCATTTAAACTATCTGGGATAAATTCTGAATCGGGACCCCGACTAACACATCTGTACATCACTCTCAAATCATATTTCTCTCTCTTGTTTTTCTTTTTCAATTTTTATTTTAGAATCAGGGGACACATGTGCAGGTTTGTTACAAAGTTATATTGAGTGATGCTGAGGTTTGGGATATGATTGAACCTACCACCTAGGATATTTTTCTGTCTTAAAAATCTTTGTGGTAACCACAAAGCTCTTCAAACACCATTTTTAAGGTAAAGAGGAAAATGACCCCATTAAGAATCAGAATACCCAAGCATTCACGGTGTTATCTGTAGGAAATCACTTCACTGAACATCAGGTTAGGCAGTTGTAAAATGAAGATAATGAGTTCTTCCCTGGCTGCCTCACACAATCCTGTGATATTGTTTATTGTGAACACATTGCACAGAATAAAGTGCCACACAAAGGAATGTCATCTTAAAGGTTACGGAAGAAAGAAAGAAAGTATAGATGGTTGGCAGCTGGCTCCTATCAGGCAGATGACAAAATAAGTAATGATATTCTTTAAAAACCATGAATACAAACCCATAATCATGTTCCATTTTTTAATCCCTAGATATCAGGTGGAATGGCTGGAGGCCTGTGGCATACAGTGGGGGAAATTTTGTAGAGAAGCTTGACAAAGAAAGAGTGGTGAACATTTTCTGCCAACCATCCAAAAAGAGTCAACCTTTCCACAGCTGCTCATGGCCTGAGAACAGCAGCACATCAGCAGAGACTCTACATCAGCAGAGGCCTCCATAGAAAAATAATCAAAGCTGTCCAGCAGTTTGTATACACTTTAGACCAGACTATCTTGACTTTTCTCATCTACAGTGATGCAAAGGGGTCAAGAAAGTGGGCTCAGTTGGTTCACAGTGACAGCATCCCTCACATTCACCACTAGTTGATCATATCTTCCCAAAAGACAAGGAAAAAAAATCATCCAAACTCCTGCCAAACTCCTCACCCCCAAAGTGAAGCACTGATCTGCCTAGGAGCTGGTGAAAAATTCTTATTCAGCAGGAGACTCATAAAAATAGAATGTTACCAAAAAGCTACTCTTTTTCATCAAGGGAGAGAGCTAAAATTCAAAGCAATTAAAAAGAAAATGAAAACTCAATAACTTACTGATTATACACTATACCAAACAATACTATACCAAACAAATGTGACTATTTAATGCACTTAAAAGATGAACACAGCGAGATGGGAGGAAAACACATTTTTGGTTTCTTATGACAGTACTTTCAGGCTTAGGATAACTGACAAGGGTTTTCAAAATTTTTAAAAGTAAGACAAGAACAAATGTGGCAATAATTACCCTTCGAGATGCAAGGTTCCCTGCCAGTTCACTGACTCTTGATTTTCTTTGATTTGCCAGCTCTTTGACCGAATTAACTCCATCAGAAAACATACTTATTAGGAGTTGAAGTGGAACCATGATATCTAACTCCGATAATACCTAGGGAAAAAAAGGCATATATCCCCCAAAAAACACATGTAAATTTTAAAACTCAAAAAAGCTACATTTAGCCTTCTTTTTCCAAAGCAAATTGTTGAACCTGAGGATATTTAGCCTTGCATGTATTCTATCAACACAGTCATCCTCCAATTTTCATACTAAGAAAATCAAAGTTATCATTGAACTTTCTCCTTTCCTCACCCCCAGCATCTAATAGGTCACCATGTTCTTTCTACTAACACTTCTCAGTTTCTCTTGATGCTGTCCCCGACTCTCCATACCCACCGCTAGTGCCTCAGGTCCCCACCTTTCTCCTGGACTAGCACTGCTTCTCCAGTCCATCCCCACTCTGATCTCAATGACCCATCCCATCTTGCTGTCTGGTACAACTTGGTGTCAATCTGGGCCCAAATCAAGTCACCTTCTCTGTCATTAATTTTCTGGAAAAAAAATGCCTTCTTCCTTCAGACAGAATTAATCCATCCCTGTTCTGTGCTTTCTTAACCTTTATACATACCTTTATTAGAGCAATTATTACTTTTTCTTCTGTTTAATTATCTCATCCTATCCCTCCCACTGAGAGCTGCTTAAAGAAAGGAAGTATGCAGAAAGGACTATTTCTGGTCCCACTTTTATTCCAGTGCTTATTCCAGTGCCTGGCCCATGGGAGCTCTTGCATGTGTTTCCACAATTAATTATAAATGAGTCAACTCTAACCACTATAGTGTCCACTCTATCCTCCAAATAGACCAAGGCTGGAAAACCTCCTTCAGCTGCAGCACTCTGTCTTATAAATCAAGGCTGGATGAAAGCCCAGTCCGTAAAACGTGTAAATGTTGCCGCTGTAGCTATACGGGTCAAAGCTGTATGGGCTCATCCCCAAGGAGAACAGTGTAAGGGCTGTGCAACTGGGTAACTGAGGCAACATCCAGCCATGTGTAGGAAGACTGGCTTTCTTAAAAGGAGAATTACTTTACTGAAATCCATTTGGGAATAAATGGTTACAATTCTAAATCCCAAAGTTGACTATTTTTTTTTTATGAGACAGGGTCTCACTTTGTTGCCCAGGCTGGAGTGCAGTGGCCTGATCATAGCTCATTGCAGCCTTGATCTCGTGGGCTCAAGAGATTCTCCTGGCTCAGCCTCCCAAGTAGCTGGGACTACAGATGTGCGTCACCACATCCAGCTAATTTTTGTATTTTTTGTAGAGATGGGCTTTGGCTATGTTGGCCAGACTGGTCTTGAACTCGTGAGCTTAAGTGATCCACCCACCTTCGCCTCCCAAAGTGCTGGGATTATAGGTGTGAGCTACCAAGCTGGCCCAAATTTTGACTTTTTAAAAAATGGTCTCTTTACTCTTTGTCAAATATGAAGAATATTGCTCTTTAGTTTCGAACCCAGAAAGGCATCTTTACAACTTGAAGAGCTTATGGAATCCTATCCTTGCATGACACAGAAATGTATCTGTACCTGTAGTTAACCTAAACATTGATTCTGTCCTTGTTTTCTAAAACTGCCCAAACTTCATATCAGGTATTCAAGTCAATTTAATAAACTTTAATTGAACATCCACTTTTTTTTTTTGAGACAGAGTCCCACTCTGTTGCCCAGGCTGGAGTGCAGTGGTGCGGTCTTGGCTCACTGAAACCTCTGCCTCCTGGATTCAAGTAATTCTCTGTCTCAGCCTCCCAAGTAGCTGGGATTACAGGCACCCGCCACCATGCCTGGCTAATTTTTTGTATTTTTAATAGAGATAGGATTTCACCATCTTGGCCAGGCTGGTCTTGAATTCCCGACCTTGTGATCCACCCACCTCAGCCTCCCAAAATGCTGGGATTACAAGCATGAGCCACCGCACCCGGCCCTGAACATCCACTTTTAAATACAAAGCATGTGCTATATTCTAGGAGGAGAGGATGAAGAGGGTTATAAATACAGAAATGAGTAAGACCTGGCCCTTGTACTCAGGAGGTTGTAATCAGGTGGAGAGAGAGACAAAAACTGTGAGACAGAAATAGAACCAAATTCACACAGAGAACCCGGGAAGATGAGGGCTTGAAGTAGCAGAAAACTTCACATAGGGGATAATTTTTGAGATGAACTTTAAAAGGTAGGTTGGAGTTCACAAATAGAGACACAAGAGAAAGTCATCCCAGGCTGAGAGAACAGCACGAACTAGTCACTAAATCCTTCCCCATCCTTCCAAGTAAAGGACCTGTTTAATATCAAAGATTTAGCAGAATCCCACAAGACAACTATTATACTTTTAATAGCCATTGATGGAAAAATATAAAAGGACCTCAAGCTACTATGAATTCAGTAATATTATTGCACAATTTATATATTTATATATTACCCACAACTAGAGCAACATATATTCGAAATTTACTCATTTATCTATGCATAGGAGATATTCTTTCTTGGCAAACATAGGGACTTATGAACTCTTTGCTACAACTCCCACCCCCTCGACCCAGGAATCTAAAGCTTGTAAGCTAAGAACTATTTCCTAAAATGATCGGAAGTATTATTCACTTACATGAAGCCATAGTAAAGCTTGCTCCTGCACAGATGAGGGGTATCCTGTAAACCGACAACTAATAAAACCAAACATCTCCTCCATTGAGAAAGGCAGAGGACAGAGTTCAATGTCAAACATTTTGCTGGAAAGCAGAGCAACAAAAGTAAATGACCAATGGGCATAGATCGGGTTCTACTAATGCCACCAATGTCTTTCTAACTATTCCCTATTTGGAAAGCCAAGTCTTTTAGATTAGTTTGTGTTCTGAACTGTTATCAGCATGTTTCACTTTACTAGAAGAGAAGTTTATGTCATTGAAATAGAGATCTTATAAATAATTCATATGGTGGTTAATAACATTACTGTTCTTCCTCATATTAGGTTTAACAGAAGGAATTGCATTTCTCAGGCATTAGCATTGCTCCCTAGCATCTAAAACAGTTTCCCTTTGCACTTTCCCACCACATCCTACCAATTATAATTATATTTGAAAATTTCAAAATAAGCAAACGTCTGTTTTTATCTATTTACTGTTCCACAAGAACAAAATCTTTTCGGGACAATGCCAAATCATCTTAGGTGGAGGTATTGCAGCTATTTCACGTTGGGGCTTCAAGTTTCTCTACAGGGTTGTTAAAAAGTAAATGAGATTATATAAAATGCTTAGTAGGGTGACAGGCATACAGTACATGCTCAACAAACATTAGGTATGATTATAATTGCAGTGATTTCATTAAACTACTTACCCACCTTAATACTTCCCTGAATTCTTTTAACTGATTATCTGGGACTTCTGTTCTGATGGCTTCCAGCCATTCCGGCATAATACACTCCCAGACAGATTGACTGATCACATTATAGGGGATCAGGCAGAGGATTCGATTGAGACCTTCCTTCAGCTGAGTCACTGTGCTACAGGACTTATCCCAGTAGCCACCAACCTGAAGGGGTTTCCACACCCACAGGAGAAAAGAATGAAACACACTGGTTACAATTATACTCAAGGACTTCCTAAGGCAATGGATACAGAGAAAGGCCACAATCCGTCATGTCTGAGTCCTCGGCCAAGAATCTTCAGTGTGAGATTGATTCGTAAGACGGCAAACCACCAGGATCCATCAGTTACAGAAAGGAAAACATAGTTACCAATAGGCTCAAATATTGATTACGGATTGAATTTTTAATGATTCTACTGTAGATTTTCCAAATCACATGTGAATTAAAATTCCAAAGATTTATTCCCAACAGGATGAGCATACTCTTAGAGCTTTCTTATTCCTAAAGTCTGATAAATCCATTACAACATGCACGTTAAACCTGTGCTTCAGAAGAACACAGCTTTCTACTACTGCGTGCTTTGTACTGCAGATTTTTCATTACAGGAAATACGGTAGTACACAGTGCTCTTTTTACCCTATGCTGCATACTCTGCCACAATTTTTTTTCTAAGAACACTCTAAAGGTAGTTGAATCTGTGAATAAAAAGGACTGGCTTTTTAAACTAATTAAGATAGTATATTAATTTTTAAGAGCAGGAAAAGGTTAAAATCATGAATTTACAGACTTACGTTGTTCATAATCCTGAGGTTAGAGATTGTATATTCTAAGTATCAATGTAACAAAGGTTAAACTGGTCCTGAGTCTTTACCAAATAACACAAGATGTGTGAGAAATTACCTTAATTTAAATGAATCCTATTTTAAATGTTTATTACATCTAGAATTCCAGATTATTCCGAAAAATCAATCAATTATATTTTAAAGTTCCAATATCTATTTGGTGCCATATTGACCAAAATCCTAGACAATTGACTAAATATTTTTAGGAAGTGACTATATTTCTGGAATTTCTGTTGTGTTGTTGTTAGTTACAGGTACAGAGAGAAAAGAATCAGCACTAATAACATTAAGATCCTGAAATATATCATTACTGAAGTTTTTTTGGCTACGTAGTTTATGGTCAAGCCATATAAAGGCTTATTGGTTTTGAATTGTATTTTGGAACAAGCATGCTTTTGGAAACCCTAAATTGTCAATGGCCAGATGACAAATCTTTTGGGTTAGAAAAGCTTTCATATTTAAAAGGATTTTTAGAGCACACTTACCCTAAACAAATGTCCTAATTACCTACAGGGGAGGATGAAATGGAAAGAAGGACACAAAAAGTATCACAGCTAGCCTAAAAGCTTCCTTAATGAAATTAAACAACAGAAATCAGATTTAGAACAACAATTTAAATCTACACCCACTATAAACTCCCCTTCACTACCTTCCTCCTGCACATGGCCCAGTGGGAGGCTGATAGTTCAGTCTGATAGGAGATATTATGGAAGACTTTCCTCTACAGGTCAATGGGCTGAAGTGGAATGATATGCTCTGAGGGCAGGAATTTATCCTAAAGGCTCTGTTAAAAGATTTAGAAAAACATTCCAAAGGCACACAGCTCTAAATTCAGAAGCCCTGGAACGCAGGAATCTTTTGGTTTCCACATCAGTTGGAAATCTTCTCTCTGACATAAAGGGGCAATTTCAAAACAGTGCAGTTGGATGGGCAGGCCAATCCCTTAACTGGCTGAGTCCACCACCCAGTTCTTTGAATAATTAAAAATAACTGTTCTAGGCTGAGGCGAAAGGATCTCCTGAGGCCATGAGTTCAAGACCAGCCTGAGCAGCATAGTGAGACCCTGTCTCTAAACAAATTTTTTTTTAATTAGCCGGGCATGGTGGTATGCACCTGTAGTTCCATCTACTCGGGAGGCTGAGGTGGGAGGATCGACTGAGCCAGAAGTTTGAGGCTGCAGTGAGCCATGGTTGTGCTACTGTACTCCAGCCTGGGCCACAGAGTGAGAACCCATATTAAATAAATAAATAAATATTTTTAAAAAATAAATAAATGCCCTGGCTTTACTGAGTCTTTACAAAAACACAAATGTGGCCTTAGGAAAAACCTAAAGCACCTCCCCCCATCCTTCTTACCAATCCCAAGACCTCCCCTCCAAAAGACGCTTGCAGATACTATAAAATGCCAGGACACTGGAAAAGGGACTGTCCTGCACTTAAGAAGCAAAACTTAAATTGTAATTGTCCCGGGCCTCAGCCTGGACATGTAAACACTGCAGACTCTCCAGACAAATAATCATCCATTCCCCCATCCTCCCTTAAGCACCTACATGTTAAAGCTCAACACTGCCAGGAGAATTTCCTGTTTGTCCTAGACCAAAACCTGGCAATAGGCAAATATGTCCCTGGAAATCCTCTTGGAGCAGTTACTTTAAAAGTCTGCATCGCGGGGCGCAGTGGCTCACACCTATAATCCCAGCACTTTGGGGGGGGCCGCAATTCATAGTCATATTAAGACCAATTAATAGTCATACAAAGTGTGAAAGGAAAACCTTGGGCCCCAAAATTACTAAGCTAAAGGGAAATGTCAAGCTGGGAACTGCTCAGGGCAAACCTGCCTCCCACTCTATTCAAAGTCACCCCTTTGCCACACACTGAGACAGATGCATATCTGATTGCCTTCTTTGGAAAGGCTTATCAGAAACTCAAAAGAATGCAACCATTTGTCTCTCACCTACCTGTGACCTGGAAGCTCCCTCCCTGCTTCGAGTTGTCCCCGCCTTTCTGGACAGAACCAATGTACTTCTTACATATATTGATTGATGTCTCATGTCTCCCTAAAATGTATAAAACCAAGCTGTGCCCCGAGCACCTTGGGCACATGTCTTTCCCGAGGCTGTGTCACAGGAGAGCATCCTCAACCTTGGCAAAATAAACTTTCTAAACTAACTGAGACCGTCTCAGATATTCAGGGTTCACAAAAGAAAGTAGCCATTATATTGATAAAAGAAAACTTCAGCTGAATTAAATGTAAAGAAGTTTAATCAAACAATAAATGATTCACAATTTGGGCAGCCTTCTGAGTCAGAGTAGGCTCAGAGACTCCAGCACAGCCACGTGGTAGAAGAAGATTTATGGACAGAAAAAGGAAAGGGATGGACAGAAAAGAGAAGTAAGGCTGGGCACGGTGGCTCATGCCTGTAATCCCAGCACTCTGTAAGGCCGAGGTGGGTGGATCACCTGAGGTCAGGTGTTTGAGACCAACATGAGAAAACCTGATCTCTACTAAAAATACAAAAAAATTGACCAGGTGTGGTGGTGGGCACCTGAATCCCAGCTACTCGGGAGGCTGAGGCAGGAGAATCACTTGAACCTGGGAGGTGAAGGTTGCAGTGAGCCAAGATTGCACCACTCCACTCCAGCCTGGGCAACAAGAGTGAAACTCCGTCTCAAAAAAAAAAAAAAAAAAAGGAAGGAAGGAAAGGTACAGAAACAGCTGGATTTGGTATAGGTTGGCATTTGCATTTTGTGAACATGGTTCGAATAGTTGGCTACATTTGATTGGCCAAAACTCGGTGATTGGCACGGTGTAGGCTATGGTCCATTCATACCTCCACTTGTTATAGATCACCATGTACAGAGAAACTTTTAGGCCAAACTTAAAGGATGTAAGGAGGCAGTTTTA
This sequence comes from Mandrillus leucophaeus, assembly GCF_000951045.1. NCBI lineage: Eukaryota > Metazoa > Chordata > Mammalia > Primates > Cercopithecidae > Mandrillus > Mandrillus leucophaeus. Next base: position 11,189,640 of record NW_012104253.1, read on the forward strand.
GGCTAAACTTGATTTAACACTATATTATTTTTCGGGGCTTTCATGTTTAATCATGCCTTTTACTTAAAGAATTCCAGGCCAGTGGCAGTGGCTCAAGCCTGTAATCTCAGCACTTTGGGAGGCCAAGGTGGGTGGATCACGAGGTCAGGATATCAAGACCATCCTTGCCAACATGGTGAAACCCCACCTCTACTGGGTGTGGTGGCACGTGCCTGTAGTCGCAGCTACTCACGACGCTGAGGCAGGAGAATCGCCTGAACCTGGAAGGCAGAGGTTGCAGTGAGCTGAGATCATGCCACTGCACTCCAGCCTGGCGACAGAGCAAGATTCCGTCTCAAAAAAAAAAAAAAAAATTTCCAGAAACTGGCCTAAGGAGATCCGAAATCGAACCAAGGCTGTGGAGTGTCCCTACTCGGGAAGGAATGCTGAACAATTGATTTACAGCATTGTTGCCACTGGCCAGACCACCAGGTGGCCTGTTACTCAACGTAACCATCATGACCGGCTATGCTGACCTGCATACCTTACCCCTTAACAAGCTCTGCCCAGCCCAGCCTGCAAACCTTACCCGTGATGTCAATTCCCGCTCTTTGCCTAATAAAACGATCCCTACCAACGCTTTTTGGAAAACCAGTGGGAGGATTCTTGCACTTCCACTGTCTCCCTTGCTCTTGAGCACAAGCCCTGAAATAAAATCCTTGTCTAGGAAATCCGCTTGGCCCCATGTTCATTTCCATTACATGGGAAGCCAAAGAGTCTGGTTTATAAGAGATTCTCTGGCAACTGCTGCACGTCCACAGGACATGGGGAACATTTTTCCCTCCCAAGCAGGAGGCTTGTGAGCCAGCATGATGGCCAGACACCTCTGCAGCTGATGGGCAGCTGTCTGAATCTTTGGTTCAGTATTGCTGTAACTGAGAGTTTTCCTCCAGCTTCCCCAAGACTCCTTGCCACCCCTCTAAGCTATGCTTTCCCTCTTCTCCTGTCCCCTACTTGTTGTGTTTTTATTTTTCCTTCTTCTTCCTTCCTCCTTCCCTTCTTTTGGTTTTCACTAACTTCATCAACTCCAACTGAATAGATACCCACACAGGGCATGTTGAAATGGTGGATTGGCTCAGCCTGAATAGTCACCCATGCAGGATGGATTGAAATGGCTGATCAGTTTAGAAAACTCTGTTTAGTGCCCTGACTTTGAACTCTGTAATCTTCTTTAAGTCTTCTAAGTATTTTCCCTCCCTTTGCCACACCTTATGAGGAAGGGAAGCCTGTGGACTTGCCTGTCATCTGTCTGTTTCAGTGTGAAGCTACTGACTCTGCGTGCTGTTAAAGCAAACTAAATACAGCCTGAGAAGAACTCCATACTTCTATATTTGAGTCCTTGTGGATATAACCTAGCTGTAGAAAACAACGTATATGGTGGTCCATTTTCAAGACAAAATACCTTGAGTACACTTGGACCTGTAAGCTATGGAAGAACAGGATACCCTAGGACCCTGCATTAATAGCCACTACCTGCTTGTTTGGACCCTTTAGTTATCCTCACCCAAACCAGAGGATTTAGCTTAGAATGGAAGTTTACTAGCTTGCAAAAACAGCTCACCTTATCTATTCCTAACAGCTTGCTTAACCCCCTAGGTCATAGGTCAAATACTTGAAGAGTCTCAGAGCTGACTACGATTACAATGCATTAAGGGCTGCAACAAAATACAGTGAGAAGACCCTAAAGAAAATACCTAAAGCCCCAACCCAACAACCAATAAAAACCAAGAAAAGAAACTTAGGTGACCACGTCCAGGAAGATTGTAACCCCACAGTGCTCAGCCTAGAGGAACCAGGGGAAGGACTTGCGCACGAGGGGATAAATTGCTTGCTGTAACTGTACCAGATGTGCCTGCTCAACAGACACCCGATCTTGCAAGACCGACAGTCAAGTCTCACTTTTGCTGTACTTCTGGTCTCTTAGTCCTTTCTTTGGGTTTGGACCAGTAGGTGCGCCTCTTATAATTTGGGGGAGCACATTTCTGTCAGGCCTCTGAGCCTAAACTAAGCCATCGTATCCACTGTGACCTGCATGTATACATCCAGATGGCCTGAAGTAACTGAAGAATCACAAAAGAAGTGAAAATGGCCAGTTCCTGCCTTAACTGATGACATTGCTTTATGAAATTCCTTCTCCTGGCTCACCCTGGCTCAAAAGCTCCCCTACTAAGCACCTTGTGACTCCCACCCCTGCCAGCCAGAGAACAACCCCCTTTGACTGTAATTTTCCACTACCTACCCAAACCTTATAAAACGGCCCCACCCCTATCTCCCTTTGCTGACTCTCTTTTCAGACTCAGCCCGCCTGCATCATGGTGATTAAAAAGTTTTATTGCTCACACAAAGCCTGTTTGGTGGTCTCTTCACACAGACGCAGATGAAATTTGGTGCCATGACTCAGATCGAGGGACCTCCCTTAGGAGATCAATCCCCTGTCCTCCTGCTCCTTCAACATTTATTTTCCAAAGGATATCGGGTATCCCCCTCCAAAGCTCAAATTTCTTCTCCATCCATTACCTACCTCAGCATAATTCTTCATAAAAACACACGTGCTCTCCCTGCCGATCATGTCCGACTGATCTCTCAAACCCCAACACCTTCTACAAAACAACTCCTTTCCTTCCTAGGCATGGTTGGACACTTTCACTTTTGGATACCTGGTTTTGCATCCTAACAAAACCATTATATAAACTCACAAAAGGAAATCTAGCTGACCCCACAGATCCTAAGTCCTTTCCCCACTCTTCTTTCCGTTCCTTGAAGACAGCTTTAGAGACTGCTCCCACACTAGCTCTCCCTGACTCATCCCAGCCCTTTCATTACACACAGCTGAAGTGCAGGGCTGTGCAGTTGGAATTCTTACACAAGGACTGGGACTACACCCTATAGCCTTTTTGTCCAAACAACTTGACCTTACTGTTTTAGGCTGGCCTTCATGTGTCCATGCAGAGGCGGCTGCTGCCCTAATACTTTTAGAGGCCCTCAAAATCACAAACTATGCTCAACTCACTCTCTACAGTTCTCATAACTTCCAAAATCTATTTTATTCCTCACACGTGATGCATATACTTTCTGCTCCCCAGCTCCTTCAGCTATACTCACTCTTTGTTGAGTCTCCCACAATTACCATTGTTCCTGGCCTGGACTTTAATCCGGCCTCCCACATTATTCCAGATACCACACCTGAGCCCCATGACTATCTCTCTGATCCACCTGACATTCACTCCATTTCCTCATATTTCCTTCTTTCCTGTTCCTCACCCTGATCACACTTGGTTTATTGATGGCAGTTCCACCAGGCCTAATCACCACTCACCAGCAAAGGCAGGCTATGCTATAGTATCTTTCACATCTGTCACTGAGGCTACCACTCTGCCCCCCTGAACTACCTCTCAGCAAGCTGAACTCATTGCCTTAACTCAGGTCCTCACTCTTGCAAAGGGACTATGCATCAATATTTATACTAACTCTAAATATGCCTTCCATATCCTGCACCACAATGCTGTTATATGGGCAGAAAGAGGTTTCCTCACTACGCAAGGGTCCTCCATCATTAATGACTCTTTAATAAAAACTCTTCTCAAGGCTGCTTTACTTCCAAAGGAAGCTGGAGTCATTCACTACAGGGGCCATCAAAAGGCATCAGATCCCACTGCTCTGGACAACACTTATGCCAATAAGGTAGCTAAAAAAGCAGCTAGCGTTCCAACTTCTATCCCTCACGGCAGTTTTTCTCCTTCTCGTCAGTCACTCCCACCTACTCTCCCACTGAAACTTCCACCTATAAATCTCTTCCCACAGAAGGCAAATTGTTCTTAGACCAAGGAAAATATCTCCTTCCAGCCTCACTGGCCCATTCTATTCAGTCACCATTTCATAACCTCTTCCATGTAGGTTACAAGCCACTAGCCTGTCTCTTAGAACATCTCATTCCCTTTCCATCATGGAAATCTATACTGAAGGAAATCACTTCTCAGTCTTCCATCTGCTATTCTACTACCCTCAAGGATTGTTCAGGCCCCCTCCCTTCCCTACACATCAAGCTCGGAGATTTCTCCCTGCCCATGACTGGCAAATTGACTTTACTCACATGCCCCAGGTCAGGAAACTAAAATACCTCTTGGTCTGGGTAGACACTTTCACTGGATGGGTAGAGGCCTTTCCCACAGGGTCTGAGAAGGCCACCGTGGTCATTTCTTTCCTTCTGTCAGACATAATTCCTCGGTTTGGCCTTCCCACCTCTATACAGTATGATAATGGACCAGCCTTTACTAGTCAAATCACCCAAGCAGTTTTTCAGGCTCTTGGTATTCAGTGCAACCTTCATATCCCTTACCATCCTCAATCTTCAGGAAAGGTAGAACAGACTAATGGTCTTTTAAAAACACACCTCACCAAGGTCAGCCTCCAACTTAAAAAGGACTGGACAGTACTTTTACCTCTTGTCCTTCTCAGAATTAGAGCCTTTCCTTGAGATACTACAGGGTACAGTCAATTTGAACTTTTATATGGATGCAGTTTCTTGCTTGGCCCCAACCTCGTCCCAGACACCAGTCCTCTAGGTGACTATCTTCCAGTCCTTCAGCAGGCTAGACAGGAAATTCGCCAGGCTGCTAATCTTCTCTTGCCTACTCCAGATCCCCAGCCATATGAAGACACCCAACCGTACAATCAGTTCTTGTTAAAAACCTGACCACTCAAACTCTACAACCTCGATGGACCAGACCCTACTTTGTCATCTATAGTACCCTGACTGCCATCTGCCTGCAGGATCCTCCCCAGTGGGTTCACCGTTCCAGAATAAAGCTGTGTCCATCGGACAGCCAGCCTAATCCCTCCTCCTCCTCCTGGAAGTCGCAAGTACTCTCCCCTACTTCCCTTAAACTCACTCGCATTTCTGAAGAACAGTAATAACCCTCATGAGCCTAATACGTCTCTTCATTCTATTAGGTCTGTTCATCCTTACCCTACTCTTTGCAACAGGGCTTTATGCAGTCACCCCTACTACTTGGGCTGTGCCCCAAAAACTAGTCATCCCTACTATCTTCTGTCTAGTCATACTCCTATTCACCGTTCTCAATTACTCATAAATGCCCTGCTTTTGTTTACACTGCCCGTTTACAGTTTCTCTAAGCCATCACAGCTGATATCTCCTGGTGCTATCCCCAAACCGCCACTCTTAACTCCCTCTTAGAGTGGATGGATGATCTTTGCTGGCAGGGCATCCTCCAATACTTCCACCCTAATGAAGTTCTATTCTTTACTTTTACACTCATTCTCATTCTCATTCCCATGCTTATGCCACCCTCTACCTCTCCCCAGCCATCTCCACCATACTATCAATCTTACTCACTCTCTCCTAGCCGTTTCTAATTCCTCCTTAGCGAACAATTGCTGGCTTTGCATTTCCCTTTCTTCCTGCGCCTACACAGTTGTCCCCACCTTACATACAGACTGGTCAACATCTCCTGTCTCCGTACACCTCCGAACTTCCTTTAACAGCCCTCACCTTTTCCCTCCTGAAGAATTTCTTTACTTTCTAGACAGGTCCAGCAAGACCTCCCCAGACATTTCACATCAGCAAGCTGCCGCCATCCTCCACACTTACTTAAAAAACCTTTCTCCTTCTATCAACTCTACTCCCCCCATATTTGGACCCCTCACAACACAAACTACTATTCCTGTGGCCGCTTCTTTATGTATCTCTCGGCAAAGACCCACTGGAATTCCCCTGGGTAACCTTTCACCTTCTCGATGTTCCTTCACTCTTTATCTCCAAAGTCCAACTACACGCATCACTGAAACAATTGGAGCCTTCCAGCTCCATATTACAGATAAGCCCTCTATCAATACAGGCAAACTTAAAAACATTAGCAGTAATTCTTGCTTAGGAAGACACTTACCCTGTATTTCACTCCATCCTTGGCTACCTTCCCCTTGCTCGTAGGACTCTCCTCCCAGGCGCTCTTCTTGTTTGCTTATACCCAGCCCCAAAAATAACAGTGAAAGGTTGCTCATAGATACTCAATGTTTTCTCATACACCATGAAAATCAAACCTTCCCCTCTATGCAGTTCCCCATCGGTCCCCATTACAACCTCTGATGGCTGCCACGCTAGCTGGATCCCTAGGAGTCCAGGTACAAGACACTCCTTTCAGCTCTCCTCATCTTTTTACTTTGCATCTCCAGTTTTGCCTCGTACAAGGTCTCTTCTTCCTCTGTGGATCCTCTACCTACACGTGTCTACCTGCTAATTGGACAGGCACATGCACACTAGTTTTCCTTACTCCCAAAATTCAGTTTGCAAATGGGACCAAAGAGCTCCCTGTTCCCCTCATGACACCAATACAACAAAAAAGGGTTATTCCACTAATTCCCTTGCTTGTTGGTTTAGGACCTTCTGCTTCCACTATTGCTCTCGGTACTGGAATAGCAGGCATTTCAACCTCTGTCACGACCTTCTGTAGCCTCTCTAATGACTTCTCTGCTAGCATCACAGACATATCACAAACTTTATCAGTCCTTCAGGCCCAAGTTGACTCTGTAGCTGCAGCTGTCCTCCAAAACTGCCGAGGCCTTGACTTACTCACTGCTGAAAAAGGAGGACTCTGTATATATATATTTTTTTGAGACGGAGTCTCGCTCTGTTGCCCAGGCTGGAGTGCAGTGGCTGGATCTCGGCTCACTGCAAGCTCCGCCTCC
>NW_012104253.1:11196430-11251433 GCF_000951045.1 Mandrillus leucophaeus
TCCTGGGTTCACACCATTCTCCTGCCTCAGCCTCCCGAGTAGCTGGGACTACAGGCGCCCGCCACCTTGCCTGGCTAGGTTTTTGTATTTTTTAGTAGAGACGGGGTTTCACCGGGTTAGCCAGGATGGTCTCGATCTCCTGACCTCATGATCCGCCCGTCTCGGCCTCCTAAAGTGCTGGGATTACAGGCTTGAGCCACCGCGCCCGGCCGATTCTGTATATTTTTAAATAAAGAGTGTTGTTTTTACCTAAATCAATCTGGCCTGGTGTATAACAACATAAAAAAACTCAAGGATAGAGCCCAAAAACTCACCAACCAAGTAAGTAATTATGCTGAATCCCCTTGGGCACTCTCTAATTGGATGTCCTGGGTCCTCCCAATTCTTAACCCTTTAATATCTATTTTTCTCTTTCTTTTATTTGGACCTTATTTCTTCTGTTTAGTTTCTTAATTCATCCAAAACCATATCCAGGCCATCACCAATCATTCTATACGACAAATGCTCCTTCTGACAACCTCACAATATCACCCCTTACCACAAAATCCTCCTTTCAACTTGACCTTTCCCACCCCAGGTTCCCACGCTGCCCCTAACCCCACTCGAAGAAGCCCTGAGAAACATTGCTCATTATCTCTGCATGCCACCCCCCAAAAAATTTTCGCTGCCCCAACACTTCAACACTATTTTATGTTATTTTTCTAATTAATATAAGAAGACAGGAATGTCAGGCCTCTGAGCCCAAGCTAAGCCATCGTATCCCCTGTGAACTGCACAGATACATCCAGATGGCCCGAAGCAAGTGAAGAATCACAAAAGAAGTGAAAATGGCCAGTCTCTGCCTTAACTGATGACTTTACCTTGTGACATTCCTTCTCTTGGCTCATCCTGGCTCAAAAGCTCCCCACTGAGCACCTTGTGACCCCCACCCCTGCCAGCCAGAGAACAACCCCCTTTGACTGTAATTTTCCACTACCTACTAAATCCTATAAAACAGCCCCACCCCTATCTCCCTTTACTGACTCTCTTTTCAGCCTCAGCCTGCCTGTACCCAGGTGATTAAAAAGCTTTATTGCTCACACAAAGCCTGTTTGGTGATCTCTTCACATGGACACACAAAAATTTCCTACACTAGGTTAGTAGTCACACAAAAGTAAAAACCTAACTTAGTATTATGTGTCTGAAACAATAACTGAGTCTTGGCCCATCCCAGCGGCCATACCTGAACCACTCATATAGACTGCTAAGTGTTCAAACTGTGTGCAAATAAGGCAAGCGCCAACCTGTACCCAACCCAGCTGTTTCTGTACCTCACGGCCGATTTCTGTAGGTCACTTCCCTGTTTTTGTTTATAAATCTTTATACTCCAGCACAGCACACGTAGCTGTGCTAGAGTCTCTGTGAATCCGCTGTGATTCTGGGGGCTGCCTGATACGCAAATTGTTCATTGCTCAATTAAACTCTTTTAAATTTAATTCAGCTGAAGTTTTTATTTTATCAGTGCTGTCTTTGAGAAGAGAGAAGTGGCAGCACATGGGTCCAGAGTTTGTATCACTCACATCCCGATCCATTTTTCCTTTTTATGTGTTTAATTTGACATCTTATTCCCCCATGCAGCCCACTGGGTGGCATCTTGCAAAAATGAGAGGCTTCTGTCTATGGTGCCATGAAACAGAAAAGGAAGATTTTCTTTTATAACACAGCTTGGCCTCCACAGTTATAGCCCAGCGAACAGGGTCATCAAAAGCTGCTCTGCTCTTATAGAAGCTGCAGAGAGAGGGAAACCAAAACCCTGGCATGCAGGCAAAATGGTAAGGATTTCTTACAGCCAGGGTCCCAGCCTCTCGCTCTCTGTGCAAACCAGTTAAGTAAATAGTAAAAAAAAAAAAAAAAAAAAAAAAAAAAAAAAAATCATCCCTGTTCCTCTCCTCTGCAAGGTTTTGATTAATGAGAAAAAAGATGTGTGAGACTAGTCTTAGGTTGTAGTGAATCTGCTGTACTTTGTGGTATGAATTTGTCATTCTGCGTTGTTCTGTCACAGAGGGGTTGCCACAAAATAGAATGTGGGCACAGGACCCCTACAAGTCTGCCGTTTGAGCCAGCCCAGCAGACTAGTCAGTTACAAACTTTGCTATGGGTCCCTGAAACAAAAATCAAATGAGGTTTCCCTCTTGTCTTGTTTCATGTCCTTGAGAGCTTGACTTTTTGACCATGTGGAGGTATTCTCTCTCAGTCTCTGCCATCCAGAGGGTGGAAATTTTCAAGTTCACGTAAGGCAGCCAGTCTGAAAGGACACATGATAATGTCATGGCTAGCCTTAAGGATTCTCTTAAGCAGTTAAAATCCTTTGCAAACTTTAAACTGTCTGCTCTAGATTACTTCTGGGAAGAACAATAGCAACTGCACCATACTGTAGCTCTGTGGCTAAGGCTTTGCCCTTTCATGACTAGTGGCATGGGTTCAATTCCCAGCTTAGGGAATGAGTCCTTTCTGGTTTGATATTTATGTGACCTTTGCCATTTATTTATTCTTTTTCCCTCCATTGTCTTTGTGACCATATGGGGGTACTCTCTCTCCATCTCTGCCATTCAGAGGGTGGAAATTTTCAGGGTCAGGTCAGGCAGCTTGTGATTTTCTGTCTTGAATTTTCCTTTCTCTGAGCTATCTTGGAGGTGATTCTACATCTTGTAAAAACTGCTCGTAATCTCTTTGTAGACACTTTGTGCAGCCATGGTTAAATCATAACCTTAATTAAGGCTTATTGGATTTGTTAGGGAAGCAGGAACCTAGGAGAGCCAGAGTAACCCCATTTTAAGTTCAGCTCCATCTTCAGATTAACTGGGCATATTCCTTGCTGGTCACTACCCACAGTCAAAAGATATTGACAGTTGAGGAAACAGCCTAAGATACCAGCAAAGACACACTCCCACAATAGCAGAAAGTCCAGATTCCCAATACCCATAACAAAATATGCCTTCAAGATTGTTATAGTTATGGTTTGATGTATTCACACACTAAAACGTCAAGGATAGTTTTCTTTAAATCAACAGAATATAAATTTTGTCATGCTCTCTGCTCACCCTTACATAGACATGGCTTAGCTTAGCTTTTATATAGAGATGACCCCTATATGAGAAAAACTTAAGGATGCCCTTCTCTGTAGCGGAGTAGCTTTCAATAAACTCTCTCTTTTCACTGCACTCTGCCATTTGCCTTGAATTCCTTCCTGTGTGAGATCCAAGAACCCTCTCTTGGGGTCTGGATCAAGAGCCCTTTTTCTAGTAACAGTTGCACTTGGGAAAATCCCTTTCAGAGAATAAAAGGCTTAAATGTCAGAGGTGCTGGCTATTTGTCCCTAACAGCCAGACAATGGTCTGGCAATTAAAAATTTAAAAGGGGTTTTTTTTTAACGAGTTCTATGGTAAACAAGATTAATTAAAAGGGGATATCCAAGCTATTTATACATTTAGAAGGCCATTACGCTTTTTTCTCTTCTTGGATCTTGTTTTTTTCAAAAAAGGGTTTTTGGGTTTGTTTGTTTTTTTTCCTCAGTTGATTGAATTGTTTCTCCATTTACTCTGTCCTCTGGCACACATGCCCTCACTGCCCTGCATGAGAGGACTTAAGGTAATTTCTGACAGCCTGGAACTCCTTGAGAGAAACAGAAGGGGCACCACAAACTGCTGTTTTGGGAGAAACCTCTGTTTTCCAAGTAGAACCCAAAGAATTATAAGCAGACAGATACTTCTCAAAATCTGAGGCTCTGTTCTGTTTTAGTTACCTGATCTTTTTGACTTTTGGGGGCATCAGAAATTATTTTGCATTATTTAGAAAAGTTGAATCTTAATGTGCAATAGCTAAATAAGAGGAATTTTTTTTTTAAATGTCCAATGGCAGTTGCTTACAGTGAGTGGCTATTACTACAGGGTGATACTCCTTTCTTTGTGTGTTTACCTAAAAAGCCATGCTCTTGGGCACCTAGAAGGTATGAAATGGAGGATGGGCTGATTACAGAGCAGACTAATTGATGTTGGGTTGTCCAGCAGCCTTGGGGAAACGTCTGTACAATAAAATACGCTGTGAAAGCATTGCACTGTCTTGTCTCACAGCACTTCCCTTTTTGGGGGGACCCAGTATTTGGTGTAAAAATGGTATCCTTGATTTTGGGAGATCTGTTCTGCCTTCCAGCTGTGCCCAACTACTAGGCCCTAAAAACTGCATGCTTTCCTGGCCTTGTTCTTTAAAAGGCTCCACTCTGAACCCGATTTAAAACCTTACATCTTTAAAGAAATCTCTACATGTAATGGTATCTGTTTTTCCTGTCCGTCTCACCTAAACTTTTACTCACACCATTTCTCTCTTGGTTTAAGTAAAATATAAATTACCTATCTTATTTCACCTAAGAATTGTCCCTTTTAAAACGCAAATTTAGAGTTACCTCACTGATAATTATTTAGGGCAGAGGACAGATAATCAAAAGATTGATGGTCTATCTAAAATAAAATAAGAAAGAAATCTTGGCCAGGTGTGGTGGCTCACACCTGTAATCCCAGCACTTCAGGGGCCTGAGGCAGGTAGGTCACTTTAAGCCAGGAATTTGAGACCAGTCTGGCCAACATGGTGAAACCCCATTTCTACTAAAAATACAAAAATTAGCCAGGCATGGTGGCATGCACCTGCAGTCCCAGCTACTTGGGAGGCTGAGGCAGGAGAATCGCTTGAACCCAGGAGGCAGAGGTTGCAGTGAGCCAAGATCACACCACTGCACTCCAGCCTGGGCGACAGAGAGAGACTCCATCTCAAAAATTAATTTAAAAAAAAGAAAGAAAATCTTAAAAACTGGCAAATGAAGAATCTTATAACTCTACCAGATCTGCTTCTCTGTCTGTGTATTTATACATGTCATGTATGTGATGTCTTACTACCAAAATATGTAAAAGACCTCCAATGAATTGGCTTAAAGAAAAATAAATGCTTAAATAACATATTTTATCAGAAAAACAAACACTTTAATGCCCTTTAGTTCACATGGCTTTAGTAATCTTTGGTAAATCAAGACAGTTTTAAAGACTACAGGTAAAATAAAATTAAAATGTCTTTAAAATTTAGGCATTCGGTCTAAATTAGGCAGGTCAGAAACTGCCCTTGCTAGGCGCTTTAAGGTTATAAACTGTTTCTATGACTTTTGATAACTGTTTGACTTGCCTGCTTTGCGGCCATTAGATTCTAGGTAAGGCCTGGAGATATATAGAATTAGCCACACTCCCTAGCTGTACTGGAAAAGAGTCACATATTACCTGTAGTTCCTGTGGCCCAGGCTTTGTACTTGGTACAGAATTAAAATTGCATACACTAAAAATAAAAATTAAGTGTTTTTAATAAAAAGGCCTGGGAATGTAGTTTTTAAAAGACAAACTAATTTTGTCTAATTTAGAGGGTTAAAGGATTGTTTGGGGTTAAAATAAAGATAGAATATAACTGAAAGTTTAAGCCAGTTGGAGAAGATTTGAGAAAGATTAATCTTGAAACAGAAATTCTGTGTATGAGCTAGTCGACTAAAATTAAAAAGGTATTATTTAGTTTTTCCATAAATTAAATATTAAAATAAAAGCTTTCTAACACAGGCCCAGAATCTGGGCTCATGTATCAGAACAATAGGGTTTTCCTGGAGCATTTATCTGCTCTTTAACAAAAAATTATAAAGGGTTATAAAAATCTTACCTTATGGTCAAACTGGTTAAAATTAGATTTGTTTATAAAATGTTATTGAAATTAGCTTTGGTATTAATATACTAATGCAAAGGTAAAATTTGGTTTTCCCTTTTGAGCAAGATTTTCATTCGCCTACAGGAAAAAGAAACAGACAGACTTTTCTTTTTTTTTTTTTTTTTGGCGGCGGGGACAGAGTCTTGCTCCAGCCAGTCAGCCAGGCTGGAATACAATGGCATGTTCTCAACTCACTGCAACCTCCACCTCCTGAGTTCAAGTGATTCTCCTGCCTCAGCCTCCCAAGTATCTGGGACTGCAGGCATGTGCCACTACACCTAGCTAATTTTTGTATTTTTAGTAGAGATGGGGTTACACTATGTTGGCCAGGCTGGTCTCAAACTCCTGACCTTGTGATCCACCCACGTCGGCCTCCCAAAGTGCTGGGATTACAGGCGTGAGCCACTGTGCCCAGCCATGCTGTCTTTATTGGGTCTGTTTATTTGGAAAGCTGAGTCCTCTCTCTAAGAAAGACTAAAGGATTTTTGCTGTTTAGAAATCTTTGAGTTAATCATGTTGGTTAAATAAATAAATTGTGGTCCTATTTTGTAATGTCAGATGTTTTAAATTTTGATACTTGACACGCTTTCCAAAATCAAATCCTGAATTAAGCCTTTTTTGACCTAATTAACCGTTTTGTATAGTAGGTCCTCTGAAGTCCAAAAGAGACAAATGCAGCTTATTTGGTATATTAAAACCATACAGGAAACACTATCACATTTAAAATGGTGTTTAGCATTTTTTAGATTATATTCATATAAATATGTGATTAATATGTATTCCAAAGTTATATAAGATTCCTATGATTCTGATATGCCTAAGTATCTGATATCAATAACAATTGAGATGGTTATGTTAAATTATTATGTGCCACAGAAATGACCAGATTTCCCTGTTGATTGCATCTTTAACTGTGGCTGTCTTAAGACTCCTGTCATCCACAGACAATCATCTTGTTTTGATCTATTCCAAAAGAAGGTTTATCATCAGCTACAGGACTCTCACGGATACTCTTGAATGCAGGTCTCTGACAACTTTGGCGACTGAGTCATTAGAATGGAGGGAAAAACTTGTAAGACCCTCTTGGAGAGCTAATGTGTCTGTAAATATCAAGCAGAACAGGAGTTAATTTCATGGACTAAACGAATAGGAGATTGAAATAATCTTTTTATGAACTTTCTTCCTGAAATGCTGCTGACACTTTTTGTTTTGTTTTTCAGAGTCAAGAAAACTTTTTTCCCTTTTAAACTATTTACAACTTTAAACAACTGAATAAACTATAACCTATAAGCAAAATTTTGAGCATGTTTCTTTCTCTCTACCTGATTTCTGCACAATTTGGAAACTATATGTGAGTATTCTTAACTTAGGGTAATATAGTTGTTTGCATACATGCAATAAGAATCTGTTTTCTTTTGTAACAGGACACAACTGGGGAAACTGGTTATTTTATCAAGGCTTTGATGAGAATTACATGCTTTCATACCACTTTTCTAAAAACTGAGGTATAAAGACAATAAAAGTTCATTGGAAAAATTGCCCTCATATCCTGTCTATGCAGGCCTCGTACAGGGTTCCTGACCTATGGTAAGTAAAGAATCTCACTTTCTAACAGGTCCAGGAGCCCCAAGTTATCTATGGACCTCAAGAGGGGAGGAATTCACCCAATTCATACAAGTGTTTGCAGGCACAGATAAATCCATAGCTAGGCTCATAGCTTTAAAAAGTCTAATCTGAGAATCCTTACGAAACAAAGTTCCAGCAAAGCCAATTAAAAAAAAAAAAAAAGCATACATGGCAAATAATTACTCTTGCTGCACTTCATGCAAATAATCAAAACAAGTATAATGAAACTAAAATTTATTTTGTAAATGCATCAGTCCTATCATAATTTGTCTTTGATAAAAATGAGAGACTGGAGAGAAAAAGAATATAATACACCTGTTGTAGGTTCTAGTCTTATCTGTTGTTTTTGAGCTTTTCAATATTATTTTTTGAGCTGCAAGTCTCCAAACCAACATTTTAAAAATTTTCTTCCACTTTTCTGATTTAAACTCAATGAAATTGCTACTACCTTTTTCCTAAGGCTCTGCAAACTAAGGCTTATTCTTTATAATACAAACAAAAAAACATGAAAAATTGCCACCACCCTCCTCCTCTGTAACTAAAGATGCTTTGAGCCTAATAACGCCCACCATTAACAGTTGTTTTTCTTTTGTTTCCATAGAAATGTCTCTTATTAAAAGTATGTTTGCCGTATATTTCAGACACCAGGAGACTCATTCTCTAGCCTATTCACTTAAATTCCAAATAGCATCTGATTTCTTCTCATAAGCATTGTTAAACTGGACTTAGGCAGTTTATTAATTATCACTGGGTGCTATTTGATTTTTAAAATAATTATTTGTTATATTCAACAGGCATACAGATGGTTAAAGTTTATGCCTTCCAGACTTCAACAGTTCTAAGTCGAGCTAATGATGGCCCAAGGATTCCAACCTATACCATCCCAGGAGGATTCTAGTCCCTATAGGTCTCTAGAATAGTCAGTGAGAGATTTCTATGTTCCTCTGAGGTTAGACCGGGACAACAACCCTGTTCAGCATAGCTGTTCAGTATAGCTTCAGAAGATGAGATCTTCAGTCCTTTTTCCTTAAGAATAACGAGAGTTAAATCTCTCAGAGGGGAATGAGACAGTAAGGAAGGGGCTTGGCTTCAGCTCACACCCACTAGAGAGTTCTTTCATGCATTCCCACTGATCTCAAAACCCACAACACTACCTCACCAATGCATATCCATTAATAGTCACACAAAGAAAACAACCATTCTGTATTGTTCTTCTGTGCTCTTGTATGTTTAACCATGCCTTCTACTTAAACAATTCCAGACACTGGCCTTGGGAGATCCAAAATTAAACTAAGGTTGCTGAGTCTCCCACCTCGGAAAGGAATGCTGAACAACTGATTTACAGCCTTGATGCCACTGGCCAGACCAGCAGGTGACCCATAACTCAAGACAACCATCACAACCAGCTTTGCTGACCTGCATACTCTACCCCTAACATGCATTGCCCAACCCAGCCTCTATACTCTACCGCTGATTTCAATTCCCGTGCTTTGGCTTAAAAAAATAAATCCTACCAGCTTTTTGGGGGGAACCAGTTAGAGGATTCTTGTGCCTCCACTGTCTCCCTTGCACTTGAGAACAAATCCTGAAAATAAAGCCTTATCTAGGAAGTCCTCTTGGCCCCATATTAATTTCCCTTACATGGAAAGCCAAGGAGCCTGTGGTCTGTAACATATGTATATACATTACGTGTATGTGGTATCTTCTTACTTCCAGAGAATATTGCCAAATTACTTTAGAAAATTCCTTAAGAGACCTCTATTCTAAATGGGTTTTGTGAAATAAGTAACTCAAAATTGAAGCTGTTGGAACTTTAAAATATTTAAGGGAATGTGATTATGGGACCTGAGTCACGTAAACAGGCAGCTGCAACCTAGGCAACTGTAACCTTGTTTCTCTGATTGCAGATTAGCCTTTTTTCTTATTTACATTATTTTGTAAAATGTAGTAAATGACTAAATTGAGCCAGGGAAGACTCCTTCCTTTTTGTGTGTGTGTATGTGTGTGTGTGTGTGAGAGAGAGAGATGGAGTCTTGCTCTGTCTCCCAGGCTGGAGTGCAGAGCCGCAATCTTGGCTCACTGCAACCTCTGCCTCCCGAGTAGCTGAGAATGCAGGTACACGCCACCATGCCCAGCTAATTCTTGTATTTTCAGTAGAGACAAGGTTTCATCGTGTTGGCCAGGCTGGAACTTCCTCTTTCCTCTCTCACAGAGACTTCATGACTATCATATTGTCTAGGATGAAATGTTAAATATACTTTTTTAAATTGGAAAGGCAATGAAAACTAGCTGTATGGAAATGAAAACAAACTGTAACTAGCTAAATTGTTGCAATTTATAAACCACCCTTGTGCAGAAAATGTTACAATCCTGCTAAATTTCTTTGTTTTCTGCCTGTATAAGCAAGGCCTTAACTTTTAACTGCAGAGCACTGACCCCATTTCTCTGAAGTCTAGGTCTCCCAAATGGCCATTCCCAGCTTTTTGCTTAAATACATGCTTTAAAACTGGTTTCTGATCCTTTTGATTAATTCAGATTGACAGTTGCAAAACATAGACACTCACATGTTAAATTAAGTCTAGCCTAGCACTGTCTTCTTACATATTCTAAGTTTGGCCCAATGGTTTCTATTCATACATAGTGAACTGTAACCTAACTGCATGTATAAACAGATCGTAACCTACTCTTGTGCCAATCACTGACTTTTGGCCAATCAAAGGCAGCCAACTATTAATAAGGCAAACACCAGGATGTAACCAATCTGGCGGTTTCTGTACCTCATTTCCATTTTCTGTACATTGCTTTTCTTTTCCTGTCTTTTTTTTCCACCACATGGCTATGCTGGAGCCTTTCTGAATCTATTCTGGTTCAGAGAGTGCCTGATTTGAGTTGTTCTTTGCTCAATTAATCTCTGTTAAATATAATTTGTCTAAGGTTTTTATTTTAACATATACAAATAAAATATTCCTAAAACTCTCAGAAATACAGGAACTAACCCAAATGATTTCAAGTGTATGTGATTTCAGTAAATCTGTAAATGAGACAAGTATAATATTGTCGTTTTAATAAAAACATCTGTGTTTTCAGAATTATCAGCATTGAGTACCATGCTGAGCACATGTTTTGCTCTTACCTGGGCTTACTACTCAAATAAACTAATATATTTACCAATGTTTAAGACTTTAGAATTTACATATTTGACTTTAATTAAATAGAATCATTATTCTGACATAGTTTATATCAACAGTAATTGTGTTTTATAATGTTTCTGCTTAGATGTAGTTTTCAAAATCTTTTTGGTAACTTGAAACCTTAATGGTATACTAAGTTAAATTAAATGGCAGATATTCATTCAAAATCTAGATCACTTCTAAGTAGGATAAAATATTAACACATTAATTGCTGATCATAAGTTTAACTGCTTTTAGCTTCTTATTTTTTACAGATACTAAAGACATTTGGGTTTGTTAAAAAGGATGTTCTTTTTGCCACATTGGGGAATCATACTAAGAAGAAGAATATGTCTCTAGAAATTGTGAGATGGTATATTCACAAACTTTGCTGAAATGCCAAAAAATACTGATATACAACCGGCAATTCACAGTTGTCTACTTAATAGTTTTCTCTGGAAAATAAAGGATAATAAGGGTTGAAAATTATAATCAATCATATGTAAATTTGAACTACTAGATATAATCAGGATGAAGGAAAAACCTCTGTATGCAAAGTATTCAAGTAACATAGAATGTGGTTTTGTTACGGGGAAAAGAGCAATTCTTTCCTAAAGGAGTTGTTTATTCATCATTCCTGAATGAGGAAGAGGAAAGGCTCAAAACCTGAAAGGGAAGTGCAGGGAAGACAGAGAAAGAAAATTTTATCTTGTGTGGTCATGTAGGCTAAGATTGAATAGATTTATGTAAGGTTTTTAAATGAGCTTTAATATTAACAGTATACTGATGCAAAACTAGAATTTAGTTTCCTCTCTCTTAAAAAAACAATATTTTTTAGATTATCTTATTACTGTTCTTAATAAGAGGTTGTAAAAGGTTTCTCTTTACCTTTTGAAAAACCTGCCTAGGAAACTACCAGTCTGAATATTTGTGTCCCCGCAAAGTTCTTATGGTGAAACCTAATCACCAATGTGATGATGTTAGGAGGTGGAGCCTACTGGGAGGTGACTAAATCATGAGGACAAAGCCCTTGTGAACGAATGCCCTTGTAAAAGGGACCCCAGAGAGCTTGCCCCTTCCACCACATAAGGACACTGCCAGAAAGCACTATCTATGAATCAGAACGTAGACCCTCACCAGACACTAAATCTGCCTTGATCTGGGACTTTCCAGCCTCCACAACTGTGAGAAATTTGTTGTTTATAAGCTACCCAGTCTATGGTATTTTGCTATTGCAGCCCAAACAAACTGAAGAAACTAAGACAGAAACAAAGACTCTGTGTCGTATCAGAATAATTTCCTATGTTTTTTTTTTTTTTTTTTTTTTTTGAAATAGGGTCTCACTCTGTCATCCAGGCTGGAGTGCAAGTACATGATCATAGCTCACTGCAGCCTCAACCTCCCGGTGATCCTCTCACCTCAGCCTCCCAAGTATCTGGGACTACAAGTGTGAGCCAACATACCAGGCTAACTTTTAAAAAATTTTTTGTAGAGACAAGGTCTCCCTAGGTTGCCCAGGCTGATCTCAAACTCTTGGGCTCAAGTGATCCTCCGACCTTGGTCTCCCAAAGTGCTGGGATTACAGACATGAGCCACCACTCCTGGCCTTCCTGTGCTTTTTGTCTTTATCATGTCCTAGATTATTTAAGAGAACCAAGTTTTCTAAATGTTAAAAGAGCTAAGTTTTGTTTCTCTTTTTGTTTCTTACAATTGTGTTACTCCCCGTATTTACTTTTGAAATCTCTTGGTATCATATACGTTAAATAAATAGCTAAGAATTATTTCACAGTGACCTGTAATGTTGGTTAATCAAGTATTCAAATCTTTTGACATTTCTGATAACTTTTGGTATTTTGCCTTTCCAAAGCCAAATCCTAAATAAAATCCTGGTCTTGAACTGACTGAAGTTTCCCAGAGAGACCCTTGAAAATCTCAAAGGATTTGTTCTTACCTATAAAAAGATATGCTAAACTAATTAGGTTTATTTGATATGTTGAATTCTATGGAAAGCATTGCCAAATAAAAAGAGATGTTTAACTGTCCTTAGGTTACATTTGTATAGGTAAATGTTATGAATATAAATATTTCGTGAATTATATAAAGTTCCTAGAAATTTGTCAATGCCCTTGTTGGCACGATACATCTTTATGCTTCTTTGTCTGATGGTAGACAACAATGACAAAACATTATCAGTTATCATTTTGTTATTATTTTAATGTTTCATGCTACAGAAACAACAAAACTGCCTTGTCAACTGTGTCACAGTGAACTTTCAGCCCATCTTTAACTGTGACTATTTGCAGATAGTAATTGTTATCTGATGTTTTTCTGAAAACTCTTGCAATCAGCTACTAGCAAGAACGCTTATTTTCAACATAAACAGATTGTCTCTGAGATCGGTGGAAAGGACTACGACAGATACTCTGGAGTACAGGCTTCTGGTGACGTTGCTTAAATAATTGAGATCATACCATTGGACTGAGTAAGGATTGCCAGAACTCTAGTGGAGCAGCTAATGGGTTCATTAACTGCTAACTCAATCAAGCAGAACAAGACTGAATTACATAGGACTGAACGATAAATGATTATAATTTGTATCATTTTTTGTTTAGAACATCGCTAGTTTTTCAATCAATGTTCTGTTTTTCAGATACAAGGAACCCCTTTCTCTTTTCTCCTAAGCTATCTATTACTCACAATAATTTGGTAGATTTATACCTTTGTAAACAAAAATGAAATATATCCTTTTCCTCTCTAGTTGATTCCTCCAGAATTCAGAAGCTCTTATTGAATATTCTTATTTTCATAGCATTATAGCTATTTGCATAAGTTGAATAAGAATCTGTTCTGCTTTTAACAGGACATAATTGGGAAACTTGGTTATGAAACCGCCTTTGCAAAAATGATAACAGTGAGAAAATAATGACAGTGGAGGAGATCGGATCTAGCCAACCTCCCTCTTGCCTTTAGCATTTAAGCTGCCAAGCTAGCTTTGGGAGACATTTAGCTTATAGTTTAAATGATAGTAGCCCTTCCCCAAACTTCAAATGCCTTTCTAAAGAGACCACAAGGTTAGGAGGAGGAAAAGGAGCCTGAATTCTGCTAAGGTATAGACATAAATGGTTGCCAGCTGTTATTCTAGAGGTCACAATTTATGCAGCTTCTCCAGTTATTCCTGCAGATAACATCACTATGGTAGAACCTAAGATTAGCCTTTTGACACAGCTTTTCATGTTTTTTGCATGTCTGACACCCATGGCTCCACCTGGAGCTGCCAGCCCCTCCTGTGTCCCCACCCATAATCAACTCAGCATAAGAGGACAGCTTCAACTCCCTATGATTTCATCTCCAACCCAACCATCAGCAGCAGCTAGCACCCACTGCCTAGCCACCCCGACTCCTTCCTCCAAATTGGCTTTGAAAAACCCCTAACCTACACGCCTTTGATGAGACTGATTTGAGCAATAACTCAGTCTCTTGTGTGGCACGGCCAGCCTCATGTCAAACGCTTTCTTTACTCAATTCCGTGAATTGATGTTGTTTGTGCAGCAGGCAGGAAGAACCCATCAGGCAGTTACAGTTATATTACCAAGCCTTTGCAGAATGTCATATTTGTGAATTGTGTGGAACCTGATATGACTAAACAGTTCTAAGGAACCAAGATTGACTTTATGGAGCCAGTGTTTTCAAAGCCCTCTTGGAAAAACTGATCCGATAACTGCATTACAAAATTCTCAGCCTTACGGGTGAGTAAAAAGGTCACTTCCTAGGAAACTTAGAATATTTGGGAGACCTCAAGGAGAAAGGAATTCACCCAAATCTATAAGTATTGCAGATGAAATCTGATGACAAGTTCTTGGCTTGACTTCTAGCATCAAGAAACCTTTAAAATTCCAATCTGAGATTCCTTATAAGAGTTCCGGCAATGCAAACTTTGAAAAGCCCTAAATGGTCAATTACCATCTTGCCGTGCTTGTGCAAATGATCAGACCAAATTAAATGAGACTAATTTTGTAACCAAAAGTAGTCTTACTTTGATTATCTTTGGTCAAAGTGCAGGTGATTGTAGAGAGAAATTTTATGTTTTGATGAAAAACTATAACCCCGCCTTGTGAGTGATCAGATTCTAGTCCTGTTCATGACCTTTGAGATATTTTTCACCTCTTGGTAAACTAGATCCTACTGTCTTGCCCATTTGGCCAGTAATTAACACAACTTTTCTCCTACCCACCTGACATGGCATCACTGAGAACTAAACCCTAACTTCCTAGATCATTATTAAGACTCTGGGTTATTTTCTTACAAAGCTCTAAAAGCTGAAGTGGGATAATATGATATAAAAATCAAAGGACTTATTGCTACAACAGTTTGGTCCACTCTGGAAGTCCACCAAACACTCATCTCCTTCTCTGCTGTGCTCTGGAAAATAATCGTAACTGTGACACTGATGTTCTCACTCTACCATCTAAACATGCTTCAAGACCAACATCTAGACATCTTCTCAACTGCCTGCCCTCCATACTCAAAACCTAGATTTATAATCTATCCCAACCATTAATCTGTGCTTTTCTGGTTCCTCGTTCTATGCTCTTGTTCCCCTCTGCAGATCTCTTACCTCACAATTTCTAACCCAAATCTTCCCTCTATAGCAATCAACCTAGCTTCTTTCATGTATGTTGAAACTTCAAGGGAAGTTTCAGATGAGGGAAATGTTATCCACTGAAACCCTAGAGTTGGTATAAAGATTATTTTAAAGTGAAAACATTTAAGCTAAAGAAGATGCAAAAAGAAATCTTATCTGAACTTCCATTATGTGATTCAAGCAGAGTCTCCAGAGAATACCTTTCTGTTATCCCCCTCCAAAGGAGTTTCCTATGAATTCAGCTGCTGTGGAGATAGCCCAGTTCTTGCCCAGCTCCCATGGCATTAAAAAACCCAATGGAACTTCCATGCCTTCTCAATGAAGCCCTTAAGTAAACCTTTTGTTAAGTTTGATATAAATCTTGTATCTCTGGCTAATCAGGAAGTAATTTATTACTGAGATCTCCCACATGTACTCATAAATAAACTTTGTCTTCTCTCCAGTTAAACTATTATCAGTTAATTTGCAGGCCCCAAAACATCTGCACCTAAGTTGGAATAAGAAAAGTTTTTCTCCCAACATAATCATTTCTTCTCATTTTCCAGAAGCATGTCACATCAATCCTTCGCTATTCCAAGAGACATAATAACAGAAAACATATCAACACAGGCAAAGAATGTCAGTAAATGGGAAATTTCCATTAGGCAAAAATTCAATTTTCTAAGTGAGTCAGTAGGTGGCACCAAAGAAGAAAGAAGTACATCTCCATAAATGCACAGATCACTCTGAGTCCTAAAAATCCAATAAAAGTTACCCCTATAGATGGTCTGTGCTCTGTTTTATCCTTAAATGTCCTACTTTAGCACAGGTTTCTACTGAAAACTGCCTCAAGATCTCTTTGAAAGGAAATAAAGAATCACAAATGAAAATAAAACTGAAAATACTTGAAAAAAACCTTTCATGTATTACTGCCAAAACCTGATTCTGGACATCCACCTTTCTGCGTTAGACGCAAATTATATCATATTCAAAAAATATGGGTTGCTCACAGCAGCTTATGCCTGTATAATCCCAGCACTTTGGGAGGCTGAGGCAGAAGGATCGCTGGAGGCCAAGAGTCTGAGACCAGCCTGAGCAACATAGAGAGAACCCCATCTCTACCAAAACATTTTTTTAATTAGATGGATGTAGTGATACATGCCTATAGTCTCTGAGGTGAGAGGATCTCTTGAGCCCAGGAGTTCAAGGCTGCAGTGAGTATGACTATGCCACTGCAGTCCAGCCTGGGTGACAAAGTGAGACCCTGTCTCAAAAAGAAGAAAAGGAAAAAAGAAACATGGGATCTTCTCAGATGTGATCCACTGAGGCAGAAGCAAGAGGATCAGCATAGAGAAATCTGTTCTTAAGCGAGAGGAATAGGTGCATTTTGTCTCACCCTGAACCTTTTTGGCATTTCAAATGGCAGGGCAGGGACTTCTATCATTCATCTGTAGATACATACATTATTAAAAAAAGAAAAAAAGACATTTCCCCTAGTTGAATGGTAATCTTTCCCAAGATTCTAAGCCAAAAGGGGACTGAGCTCTAGTAACCTCATAGAAAGGCTTTTTTGTTGTTGTTTTCTTAATAAAAATATTTAGCTTCCCAGCTACTCCAGAGGCTGAGGCAGGAGGATCACTTGAGCCCAGGAGTTCAAGGCGGCCAGCCTGGGCAACATAGCAAGATCCCACTTCAAAAAAAAATCAGCAATGTCGAGAAAGAATAGTCCCTTAAATTCTTAAAGATACCTCACAAATGCATCTTGCCATTCTTCCTCATCCCAAATCAACATCGAAGCAGCACATCACCGAAGATATAGTTACCAAATTCATTTAGCTATATTAATTAAAATAAGGAGAGATGTTCCTCCTCTGCAGACATTGATAATACCTGCATGGTTAAGGCAGCACTTCTCCCCAAGTCCTCCTGTCTATCAAGGTGTGAGCTGTAGGCCTCCACTTACCCTGGCAAATTCCATGGGTTTAGGAAGAAGGCACATGACCATGACATCGAAGCGAACATCACATACTGTCTTCAGCCACTTGGTGACAAACTGAGGCTTCAGCTTTTCCACCAGACTTCCCACTTCATCATCCATCATATATGCAGTGGAGTGAAACCACTGAAACACCATGGCCACCAGCCGGGCCAAGCTTTCTGTAGGCGTGTTTTCACTGGGTGTGCAGAGGCTCACCTAGAAGTACGTAGATTACAATCTTGTTCAGTTTCCATCTGTCTTTACAAAATGATAACAGGTGCATTAAAATAAAATAAAATAAAATAAAATAAAATAAAATAAAAAGATATCCCAGATAATCCGTTTGAAATATGCAGTCTTAAAAACAGGGATCGCTTATCCAGAAACTGTGTTCCTTCCTACAGGTATAGATGGATTGCAACAACCATTTTCCCTCAAGATTTCACCTTCCAATTAAGCATTTTCTCCTACAAGAAATCCATTATATAATCTGCGCCAAATAAATGCTTCTCAAAAGTTAGGTCAACAAAATATTTCATCCATATCCTCAAGGAAAATAACGTATATACATTTGAGTTCTAAAATGATCATATTTCGCTAAGAATTTTGTATTAGTAATAATTCAGATACCTTGGAATCCCCCAATTGACTATCATAAATAGACTTTTTATTTTTATTTTTATTTTTATTTTGAGACAGAGTCTCACTCTGTCGCCCAGGCTGGAGTGCAGTGGCGCGATCTTGGCTCACTGCAAGCTCCGTCTCCCCGGGTTCACACCATTCTCCTGCCTCAGCCTCCCACGTAGCTGGGACTACAGGCACCCGCCACCACACCCGGCTAATATTTTCTATTGTTAGTAGAGACGGGGTTTCACTGTGTTAGCCAGGATGGTCTCAATCTCCTGACCTCGTGATCTGCCTGTCTCAGCCTCCCAAAATGCTGGGATTACAGGCGTAAGCCACCACGCCCAGCCCATAAATAGACTTTTTAAAACATCATTCATTCATTTACTATGAACTAATCTTTTATTGAGTACTATGGCAGGGTCCAGGAATAAAATAAATAAATAAAGCATGGTCTTTGCCTTCAAAGAGTTCACAGTAGTAGCTATTGTGTCATTAGATAATAACTTCTAGGAAGCAAGATATGTGAAATCAGCAATTAAATGCCAATTTGGTAAAGACTCTTTCACGGAACAATGTGCAAGCATAATAGAGATACATCACTATGGAGACTGAATTAATGTCTCCAATGGGCAAAACAAGCCTGCTTCTCTGTAGCATTGGTAAATTCAGCTTGCTTGGGATGTTAGATCTGTATGTTTGATCTCTACTGAATAGATGTTGAAGTTAAATCAGTCAATAGCAACCATATTCCTTGCATTACTTTGGCTATAACTTCTCTGGTGTACACAGACTTACCATAAATATACAAAAAGCCCCACAGAGACTGAAGTTTCAAGAAAAATTTCATGTAGGTTATGGAATGTGAATTATCTATAAATGTTATTGAATCCAGTACTTGACAATATATACTAGCAACTTTCCTACTTGTACCAGTCTAGATCCTGATACTGTAGGTTTTAACACCTGGCTCTTCATCAAAATCAATGGCCAAGAGCTTCTTAAACAATTCCCAAGATTCTGGAATGCGATCTGGGCATTGTTAGTTTTTAAAAGCCTTCCTAGGTAAATCTAACATGCAGCTCAGGATTGAGAGCTACTGCCATAGAGAATTCAGTCCCTTTGCTAAGGTTAATTTTTCACTATTTACTCCTTTTAAAGGAACAGGAAAAATTCCTCATCAGTACAATTTTGGAATGAGAAATAAGAAAGTGGAGAATAGTTAACTTATTTTTCTTACTAAGAACCATATTCCGAATTGACTGAGCAGCCTCTGATCGTGTTTATCATCGTCCTTGTTATCAAAGTCAGCATTATCCAGGGAATGGTGGGAAGAGGAGAGGCCCAGCTGCCGCCGCCGGTTCAGCTCATATTCTCGCTGCTCAGCATGGAACTCAGCTTCTTTCAACAAGCTGCCAAAGAGAAGTGTGATTTCAAGTTAGACTGTGAAAAAACACATTCTAGATCATGACCTTTCAGAGGAAGTACCTCCTGAGTACTCAGGCACCCTGGATTGCTCTTCTTTAAATTGAGTACTGTGTTACTGAGTTACTGAGTACTGTGCATCATGAGTTACTCCAGGATGCCTCATTCTATTTTCTTACTATTTTATACTCCATTCCCATTTCAAAGATGAACAAACTGAGGCACAAAGAGACTAGTTCCTCCAATCAATTAGCATCAAGCAGAATTGATCCCATCTGACTTCTGGTTCACCAGCCATCCCACTGTAAGTCAATGCTTCCTCTGTATCTATCATGAAACTATCTAGACAGCAAATGCATGATACAAGGAAAGATAGAGGAGCTTGTACCCAAACGGAAAAATATTCACCATCTGGTATTCAAAGACACGAAAGTGAAACAGTGAAAATTCTTTTTTCCATTTGCTAAACAAGTACCAATTTTAAAAAACAACACTTAGTATCGGTAAGTTTTACACATGGTGTTGGCATTATAAATCCACACACATGCTTTGAAAAGCAACTTGCTAATGTATTAAGAGCCATGTAAATATTCATATCCCTTGAACCAAGGTACCTGACATCTGGTAATCTACCTAAGAAAATAAAAAATATAGGTACAGTACTATGTACAAAAATATTTCTCAAAGAGTTACTTATAAAAGTAAAAAACTGGAAACAGTCTAAATATGTAATAATAAAGAAAAGTAAGTTATAGCTAGATGAATATTACATATCCACTAAAAATGATAAATATGGAAACTATGCAATGACATGGAGAAAAGCTAATAGTGTAATGTTATTTCAAAAAGAATTGTGGATACACTGTGATTATGGTTATAGAAATAAAACACAGTTGAATCAAATTAGAACACAAGCAACACTGATGATGATGATAACAGTATGGCTGAGTGTTTTTGTGTTTTTATTTCTTTTCAAACTTCCCATAATGTTCGATTTGACAAACATTTATTGCATCTCTACTATGTGTCAGCCACTGGGATAAGAGAAACAGAAAAGACTTGGCCTCTATCTTTTAAAACTTAAATTCTAATTTTTTTTTTTTTTTGAGACGGAGTCTTGCTCTGTCCCCAGGCTGGAATGCAGTGGCACGATATCAGCTCACTGCAACCTCCGCCTCGCATTCAAGTGATTCTCCTGCCTCAGCCTCTTAAGTAGCACAGGCGGGCACCACCACGCCCGGCTAATTTTTGTACTTTTAGTAGAGACAGGGTTTCACCATGTTGGTCAGGCTGGTCTGGAAATCCTGACCTCATGATCCGCCCGCCTCGGTCTCCCCAAGTGCTGGGATTACAGGCGTGAGCCACTGAGCCCGGCCATATTGGTTCTTTAATTTAAAAAAAAAAAAAAAATCTTATCCGGAGCCGGGCACAGTGGCTCAAACCTGTAATCCCAGCACTTTGGGAGGCTGAGGCGGGTGGATCATCTGAGGTCAGGAGTTCAAGACCAGCCTGGTCAACATGGTGAAACCCTGTCTCTACTAAAAATATGAAAAATTAGTCGGGCGTAGGGGCGAGCAACTGTAATCCCAGTTACTCAGAAGGCTGAGGCAGGAGAATCGCTCGAACCGAGGAGGCGGAGGTTGCAGTGAACCAAGATCACGCCACTGCACTCCAGCCTGGGCGACAGAGACAGACTCTGTCTCAAAACAAAACAAAACAAAAACAAACAAGCAAACAAAACATCTTGCCTCGATGAGTATCAGACAAAAAAGTGAGCAAGTGTAGAAGTTATTTCAATTGCCTTTTTTTTTTTTTTTTTGGTCATGTGATAGAAGAAGAAAAACCCAGTAGCCTGCAGGACCTGTCCCTGCTGTCCCTGTCTGACTCCACAGGGTCGTGGTTTATCCCGGTATGGAATTACCTGGAGTTGTCCCACACCTGTTTCCTGTGCAGGTAATTCGCGCTTGTCGCCTTCCCCGCCTCCTAACTGGTTAATGCTGCTGTCAGTCAAGTCAGGCCTATTCACATGCTTCACTCTGATTGGCCCCTTCGCTTAGTTCCCCTAACGCCCTCTCCCCAAGGCTATTAGTGAGCTCACCAAACCTTACCACAATGACGTGCTTGTTTTTCTAGTCCCTTCATAGGTAACTTAAGGGCAGAGACTATATTTTATTCCCTCCTGCCTCCCAAGTGCCCAGCATAGTGCCTGGCACATAACTGGCATCCGTAAAAATATTCATTGAATTCATGAATTAAAATAGCATCATTACAACACTGTGGGAAGGTGAGCAGCTGGGGTAAGGGAATTTGAGGTTGCATTAAACATGCACATCTCAGTGTGCGGAGGTTAGCTCAAAGCAAGGTGTTGTTGTCAGAGGTAGCTACTAAGAAACTGCGTGTTACCTGATCACGGCCTCCACGGCGCAGACCAGCTCCTCAGCACCACATTCCCGCGTGTTGATGGGCGGAGGGGAGGTCTGATAGAGATGAGTCTCGGCAGCGGCCCCCACTTCATTACTGTGATGATTCGAGTGGCACCTCTTGCAGTACCGAACAGGCCTGTTTCCGTGACGACCACAGCACCCTGCTGAGAAGCAGGTGACAACTGCTCTTCTAACGTGGGAACTGCAGTTCTAGAAGCCGAGAAAGTGAAATCAATTAAAATTGACCACCGAGGTAAACTTGGCTAAGAATCAGGGGCCACTCGAAGTGACAACACATTCAAGGGCCACTGGTTTCCAAAGCACAGGTTATTCTCCCACCAGCTAGATTTCAGTCGTAGTTAAAAAATAAAGGGAGGAGTGTTTTCTATTCCTGTGAGTGGTAGAAATGCTCTAAATGTCAGTGGCACTGTGTTGGGAAGCCCTATGTAAAGTGACCTCGGCCATGGGGGGAGGGAGGGGGAGGATACTTTCTGGATTATTTCAAGTTAATATTCCAAGAGTTTTCAGGAGAAATATAAAGAAAAAAACAGAACCGTGGATCAAGAGAGTGCAACATCACAGCACATCAGGGAAGAAAAGAAATGATGTTAACTCCCAGAATAAACTCTTTCAAAATTATTTTATGCACCTCAAAGAGTAGCTTTCCACTGCAGCTCCTCTGTCCTTGTCGCATTCAAGGACAGGTAGATGCTGCATTCAAAGACAGGGACTGCGCTGTGCCAAGGTGATGGCCTCAAACCAGGCTTTCCCATGTCCACCGGCACTCTATGAAGACCACAGGGACGTACACAGCCAGAAACCTTCATAGAGTCAGCGTTGACATCAGCCGCAGGAAGGGCACCACAAATGAAGTAATGGGAATGAGAAAAGTGGTGGAGGGTAAGATATTTCCAAGTTCAGGGGTGCTGCGTTCAAGCTGCCCTGGCGGGAGGCAGAGGAGTGAGGCAGCACCCACATGAAGCTATTGGAGACGTGCAAAGCCTATGAGAGATGCGACCACCACATAGTTGATGTCTCTTTCAATAGTGCTTGTGAAGATGTGAACACCCCCAAGAGGGCGTTAGACTCTAAGCCTTTATGAACTCGGAGCTTGTGAGAGGAGGGAGATAAAAGAATGAATTAATCTGCCTTCACCTAGAATTTAAAGGGAAAATATTGAGCTCAGGACAGTCTTGCTAGCCAGCATAGGATTCTCAAGGTAAGAAAACGTTTCAAGCCAAACATCAAATCCAGGGACCTATCAGGAAAATGTGGTCTCAGTAGGAAAAAAAAATGATGACAAGGGCTTGAATATAAAACCCTTTAAGAACTCAGAATTTAATATGGTACACCATAGACTCTTTTAGACAGACAAAAAAAAAAAAGCCGGTTGCGGGGGATGGCTTCTAAGGATCTTAAGGGCATACCTCAGCTATCTCCATCATGCCCTGTCCAAATCTCTAATCCACAGAGTCTATGAACATAATTAAATGTTGCTGTTTTATGCTGCTAAATTTTGAGCAATTTCTTATGGAGTGTCTGGATACACTGCATATGATAATATCTGGAATACCGACTAAAAGTCAACCTGGTTTATTACCACATGCCATCTATTCTAAACAACGTCAGCAATAAAATACATTTCCCCAAAAATAATCTTGAGTTGATCGAAGTTCTAAATAATTGCTAGGATTCCTACTAAGTTTTGATAATATATTTGAAAGGCCTCAACCCATGTGGATTCAGCTCGTTCATTTCCAAAGTAAACTAGAGAGGCTTCCCTTAGATGGAGATTCAGCTGGGCATGTTTTCAAATGTTCACTCCAACCACTTTGTTTCACTGTTTTGAATTTTAAACACATAGAAATAACTCCAAGTAGTCTCACAAAATCACAGAATTGAAATAATTAAGGTCTGTCTCTTCATCTTTCCAATCACGATGCTATCATTGCTTATTTCAAATATACCATTCAGGGAATATGCAGTACCAAAGAGGCAGAATACAAACTACCCAGGAGAAACTCAAACAATTCTGAACTGTTATGAACTTAATGGAAGTTCTCCAAATTAACGTCTAAGTAAAACACAATGTTTATTAAAGGATAAGCAATAAAAATGTGCTAATTTGAAGCTTGTTATAAAAATAACTTTGTCATATAAAAAGGGAAGTGTTAAAAAATGATCTACCCTAGGTGTCAAATACATTAGGTATGTCCCCAGAGCCAAAACATGCTGATTTAGAAAATAGAACTGTTTGGAATCCTAGTCCCTCAAGCTTATAAAAGATTCTCAAAGTAAGAATGGCCTCAGAATAAAGATCAAAGGAAGAATATGGTCTATGACTCTAAGATCCTTTGTTAAGGCTTCAGAAAGTTATAAGGTGGTGCCGAATTGAGCCTCTCAGCTATAACAGGGCTTCTAATAATTTTAAGGGCACACTGAAATGCCCAAAATACAGGAAGGACTGCCTCAAAAATAATTAAAGATGTGGCTTTCGGGGGCACAGGACCCCACTGAGATTCACTGAAAATCCACAAAGTTTTTAAGAAAGTCATACTAGCAAAAGCACCACCAGCTAAAACTAAACAGACACAGTTCTAAATGAAAAGAGGTCTATGGGACCCTAACTCCTACATGCAGGAAGCAGATTGAGAAAGTTACTCAGCTGCAACATGGACCATTACTTATTGAAAAGAAAAGATGCCTCAGAGAGTGGAGCCAAGAGCTCAGGAGGACAATAACAGATTAGGGAACTACTTCTAGGAAACAAAACCAGATTGTAATCAAGACAAGTATGCTATTCCTGGAGACAGAGGAACTGTTGATGTATTTGTGGCTGGAGCTGCTACAGACCAATGACTGCTATCTGCTTACCCTTCCTCTTTCTGAACAGAAGTCTATTGCTGTGATCCTGTCCCTGTCTCAACATTGTGCCTTGGGTGCAGAGAGGGAAGATAACTTTCCTTCTTAGTTCACAGGACTCTGAATCAAGAGAATCAGTTACCAAGAAGTTTAATCAGCGACATATCACATGTAGATCACAAGATACTAGACTTTAAGTCTGAAGCCATAAATGAATAAGACTTGTGAAGGTCATATAAAATGGTGAGCATATTTTGCATATGGATAGAAGGTAAATAATTATGTCCAAAGGACAGATTGTGGTAGATTAAATGTGATCACAAAATTCTTGCCACTCCTTCAATAACCACAACGATCCTATTTCTCCACTCTTTGAATCTGGGCTGCCTTGGAACTTGCTTTGACCTGTTGAATGCTACAGAAATGATGCTGTGTGACTTCTGAGAGGCCTTGAGTGAGTAAGACTCTCTCACTCTCTCAGAAGACTGCCACCTGTGAACAAGTCCAGCCTAGCCCCTGGACGATGAGACATCATGTGGAAAGAGAGAGACCCAGACACCCCACCCATCTCACCATTCCAGCCATCCCAGCTGAGCCCCAGATATGGGAGTGAGACCATCTGGGGCCAGCCAATCCCAGCTTAGCCACCAACTGACTGCAAATACATGAGTGAGCCTATAGTAATTTATCAAAAGAACTGCTTAGCTGAGCTGAGCATAGGACAAATTGCCAATCCACAGAACTGTGATTAAATAACTGGTTGCCATATGAGACACTGTGTTTTCAGATGATTTGCTATGCATCCATAGATAACAGAGACAGCCCTCCAATATACCTACTCACAACATCCCAAAAAGTTTAAATGACATGTGCAAGGTCCACATAGGTAGGAGGGAACAGAACCAGCCAGAGTCCAAGAATCTCAACCAACTAGTCAAAAGTTCTTTTTTATGACATCATACTGCCTCCTCTCACGCTTTTCGATTATTAAAACAAGAAGAGAAGATGGAGATGGTTTAGAG
The DNA here is from genome assembly GCF_000951045.1 of Mandrillus leucophaeus. Lineage (NCBI taxonomy): Eukaryota > Metazoa > Chordata > Mammalia > Primates > Cercopithecidae > Mandrillus > Mandrillus leucophaeus. The sequence goes on from NW_012104253.1 coordinate 11,221,948, forward strand.
AAACTATTATTAAAAAAACTAAAGGAAATATTAAAGGAAGAATCTTTAGCTACATATATTGTTCAACTTACACATAAATAAATACTGTCCATATACAGTCAGTCTGGGTATGTTTTTCACACATACAAATTGGACTATTTGCACTCCACTTCAAAACAATCGAGATTTCTAGCATACAAGATATATCCTTAACTAAAGTTAAGTACCGTAAATTGCAGTATAATTCAAACCTTTTTCTAATTAGACTCCTATCCCAGAATTATACATAGGCTTTTATTGCAAATTACTGAACAAAAACATTGTGCATAAGATGGGTGAGCAAAAGCAGAAATGGAAATAGAGACCATTTGGATGTGGCAATCTTGCATGCTAAATTATTTCCTTTCCCCCTCCACAAATACAATGGCATACACAGACTGGAAACCATGGTGCAGAAATAAGGCAGAGGTCAATAAATGAATTTACATACAAACACAATAAATCATGCCCCAACAACACAAATGGTTTGCTCTTACCTTTTTCTGACATATAGCAGATATTTCAGCTGTAAGGGGAAGGCACACAAAATATCAACAAAGAAAGAGAGCCCCTCTAGTTTTTATTTAATTAACTTATTTATTTTTTGAGACAGGGTCTCACTCTGTCACTCAGGCTGGAGTGCAATGGCCCCATAATAGTTCACCACAGCCTTTTGAACTCTTTGGCTCAAGTGATCCTCCTGACTCAGCCTTCTAAGCAGCTAGGACAACAGGGGTGGCCCTCCATGTCTAGCTGATTTTTTTTTTTTTCTTTAGACATGGGGTCTTACTATGTTTCTCAGTCTGTTCTTGAACTCCTGGCCACAAGCGACCCTCCTGCCTTGACCTCCTTCCCAAAAGGCTAGGATTACAGGCATGAGCCACCATGCTAGGTCTAGAGCCCATTTTAAATAAGGGCGGCCATGGAGGGGGAATTTTTTAAATCTTAGTAACACGACCTCTGGACTTGGCCCAAACAGCTTTTCGTGTGTTTCATAAATTATCATCTACTTTTATTAGCTTCTAGTTTCCTCAGAAAGCATGAAATAGATTTCTTTTCATCTAGCGGTGTGTGTTTAGTGAGGTTAAGAACACCTGCATGCTGCTACTCTTACAAGTAATTTAATCTTTTCAGATATGACTTGGAAATCAAATCTTGTTAAAGCCAAACAACTTTAATCTTATTTCCCCATTTTACAGAGGACAAAACTGAGAACCACTGTGGTTAAATTCTTCAAGGTCACACAAGCTATCAACGCTAGGGGCAGCCCTTGAGTTAAAGTCTCCAAATTCCCCATTTATTGTTCTTTCCATTACACTATGACACTGGGTTGATGTGATATATTTACAGCATCACCATGGGATTATTTGCAATATCAAAACGGTAGAAAAAATTACTAACTTGGACTACTTAGATTTAAATTATCAATTTATATCATTCTTAACATGCGTGTGTAAAACCAGCTGTAGGGTTAAGAGAAAGCAATTTTCAATCCCACGGGGAGACCAGTTGGAGCAAGACTGTCAAACTACTGTCTACATATGGGATTCACTTTAATAAATGGATAAGAATTCTTTTTAGTGGGCACATCAATTATTTCCATGAAAACTGATGCTGGAGATCATTTGAAAATAAATCTTCCAAGAATCGGTTAATATGTTCTCTGAAATAGTATGTACTCAAAAAATGAACTAACACCTTATTTATAGTATAGTCTATGTTACAATTTATTTAAAAGATCAAAGGCAAATGTCTCCCAAACCCTGTCTGGTAATCTTAAACTAGTGGATGAAAAAGCAATAAAATTTACAACTCACTTTTAAAAACTGGTTTTGTAAAATTAATGGTTATTTGACAGTTTGATATCCCAGAGTTTATCTTGAAGCATCTGAGGTTAGAGTCACATGTCTAGGTAAATAATGAAAAGTTATTGCCAATTTTCCTCTAAAGATGAATATCACTGCTCAGCGACATATTTAAAAAGGATTTTATAACTTGTATTTTATAACTTGACTATGGCTTTTACCTCAGAGCAGTGGATGATCACTAATTAAGAAGCCTAATTTAAAGGAAAAAAAGTTACATTTACCCATATAAGCCCAAATCTTTTTACAGGTTTTTTTGGTGGTGGTGGGTTTGTTTTTTTTTTAAGACAAGGTCTTTCTCTGTCGCCCAGGCTGGAGTGCAGTGGCATGATCACGGCTCACTGCAGCCTCAACTTCCTGGGCTCAAATGATCCTCCCACATCAGCCTCTCAAGTAGCTGGGACTAAAGGCACATGCCACCATGCCTCGCTAAATTGTTTTTTCCCTCTCGCCCTCCTAAATTTTTTGTATGTTTGTTTGTATTTTTAGTAGAGACAGTTTCACCATGTTTTCCAGGCCAGTCTCAAACTCCTAGGCTCAAGCCATCAGGCTGCCTCCACTTCCCAAAGTACTGGGATTACAGGCATGAGCCACTGCGCCTGACCTACAGACATTTTTATGTAAATTTTCAAAATGTACCTTTGAAGAATATAGAGGCTGACGTTATTGCTCCATTTTACAGAGGGGAGCACTAAATTAATTTCTCCCTTAAGGTTGAGAATCTAATATAAATAATCTAATATGAAAAGTAAGACTATGAAAAGTGTAATTATCAAGCAAAGGCCTTCAATTTAAAAAAAAAGTTCTTAGAATTTAGTTTGTGTAAGGTTTTCCTTTCAAATGAGCCTTTCACATGAATCCTTTTCTTTTCTTTTTTTTTTTCCCCCAAGAATCCAATGGAGTGAGGATATTTTGAGCTACTCACATGTGAATTCATTGTTTATTCAAGGAGTGCAGCTTGATTTTTCACAATGATGAGACTTTCATGGTTCCTTCTTTTTTTTTTTTTTGAGACGGAGTCTCACTCTGTTGCCCAGGCTGGAGTGCAGTGGTGCAATCTCGGCTCACTGCAACCTCTGCCTCCCAGGTTCAAGTGATTCTCCTGCCTCAGTCTCCTGAGTAGCTGGGATTACAGGCAGGTGCCACCATGCCTGGCTAATTTTTCATATTTTTAGTAGAGACGGGGTTTCACCGTGTTAGCCAGGATGGGAATCCATTTATTTTCTACATCTGAAGTCATATACCATCGAGTTCTTCCTGTGCCCCATCTCTACTTAAACTTAGTATGCCCGTAGCAATTTTCCACCTTTCATCTTTCCTCTGTGTTTGTCAGTACTTTTCCTTGTCATGTTAGCCTCCAGTGACATGGCTGGAAGAGCTGCTTCTCCCATATGTGGAGAAATGCTCTGTCTGGGACCTACCAACTTATAGGGCATAGCTTTGAGCACTCCAACAAACTACAAGAAGCCTTAAAATCTTGTCTTTCCATTGAGATGGGTTAGATATACTTTATCCCCATTTTACTGATGAGGAAACTGAGTCTCAGAGAAATTCAATGATTTCTCCCCGACGACACAGTACTAGTAATAGTAGCAGGGAAAAGGCCAATGATTCATCTCTCTCCCAGGTGGTGTTCCTTATTCTTTTTCTTCTCCTTAATCAGACCCGGCGCAGCAGCTTATTACTGACAACACCTGTTACAGATACAGAAAATCCCTGAAGACATAATTTGGCAGGGCTTTAGTCTTACGGAATTCTAATTCCAATATCTACCCTTAATTCTGGTAGGGATGATACTACTTCCCTCATTATTAAATGTGTGAGTACATTATAAGCAAGGCATTGATATTATGCCTCATATCAATGAATATTCATAGAATACAATACTTTGGCGACTGTCTTTGTAAAATAAAATAGTACAAAAGGAGATAAAGCAACTATGTCATTAGTCATGATTACTCATTATTCATCCTTTCCTAAGTAAACCGTACCTTGCGGCAGAAGAACATCAATCAGCCACTCACTGTGGTCCCTATTGAAAAAAAACAAAATTCATTTTTGAGCTTCATTGAAATATTCTCCTTCCACATGAATGTTTATAAGCTGCACACTATTGCTGAAAGGCTTTTAATAGAAAGGAAGTATAATTAAGAGCACCATCATAATAAACTCTTAAAATGTCTAATGCATTCCAGCTAAATTATAAATTATAGGCACTTCATCATATTCAGTTATCTTTAAATGATACTTTCCAGATGCTAATTAAGCCAACCAAAATACTGCATGATCTGTACAAAGCTGAGTGTGATTCTGTGAAACAAACAAGCAAAAAGAATCCATATAATTTATATGTCATGTTTGGAAACCACAGTTTTCTTTTACATCTGTTTTTCTCTGTGGCCTTTTTAACAGGGTTACTCCAAAATTGCAGCTGATTTATTAAGTGGAATTGCCTTCTTCTCATGTCACACAGAGAGAAATATTGCAACTTTTCAAAGCTGTAATGTTCCCAATGAAAGTTTGCTATATGTTAAATATCAGAATAATTAACCTTTAAAAATCAGAGAGGCTAGTGAGAAACTTTAGTAATGTAACTAATTTAAGTCCAAATGATTTTTATCTTCTCATTATTGCTCTATTTCTTTTTCTTTAAGAACTCTTATACCTACCCTGCAATCCTCTCGCTGCATTCTTCACAGAGATACAACGGCGGTGGTTTATCACCCAATGCTACTGACAGGGAAGGGTCTATACACATCTGAAACACATAAAAAGACAGAATGAACTCTCCCGTTCCTGGGTATCACATTCCCTAGATTCTTAACACAAATGCTTCAGTAATGACAGATTTTCCAAAAGCAAGGTGGAATAAATATTTTTAGTAAAACCCTTTTTACCAATAAATGTTTCTCCCTGCACTAGCTGATGAGTCCACCCTGAGGATTTAAATGTGGCTGCTGTGGTTTTTCATTTCTCCTGTTACTTGCAATTCAAGTAATAAATAGTGTCGAGAAATTCACTCTCATTCCACAAAGAACCAAAATAATCATCTTGTTCAATTGCTGCTCAAATTGGCAGTATATTACTCACTCTAATTCCTTCTGTAAAGTGGTAAACAACAGTAGTCTCTCATTAGGAAAAGGAAAATATATTATTAAGATTTCAGAATCATAACTGATACTAAAATGCTAGTGGTAGAGAATTTTGCTTCTTAAGGTATACCTCATTCAAAAAAGGTGGCATTAAATCTAACATTGAGTGGTTCACTTCTCTTACTCTGGAATCTTAGTTCTGTATCAATCATTCAACTTTTCTTTTTCAAGTGTGGTTTTTTATTTCCTACACGTGACCTATAATTTGTATGCCCTTGCTGGGACTGGTTGATACGGCTGGGTTTCACTAGCCTAAGCACAGAGATGCAAAGTGTTAATTTCACAGTTGATCATCAGAATATTTCAATATCTGGATCTTTTAAGTCAAATGAACAAAAAATCTAGATAACTAACTGCATTTTGTACTTTGCATGAGTTTAAATTTCTATAATTTACCAAAGCCATTTTTGAATTCTGTTCCTACCCTCGAAAAAATAATCAACTCATGAGCTAGCTGATTCAGCAGTTAAGATGCCTAATACACAAATTTTTCTGGAACTACACTCTTTTCTTAGTTGTTCTCACAAATTTGAAGGGGGGAAATCATCCAAGCTTATAACCCAAACAGTCTGTAATTCAAAGTGAAAACTCAGACATTTCAATGATTGAGGAATCTAGTTAGAATTGCTCAATTTACCATCAACATTTGTATACTATATATTGATGACAAAGGCTCAGAGTGAGAATTTTCCTCATATAAGTTTCATGCTTCTTTAGATATAATGAGTAACTACTTGGGGGTGTGTTAAATCAGAGATTGGCAAACTTTTTTTGTAAATATTTTAGGCTTTGTGGGCCACAGTCTCTGTCACAACTACTCAATTCTGCTGTTGGAGCATGAAAGCAGCCATAGACAATATGTAAGAAAATTAACATAGCTGTGTTCTAACAAAACTTTATTTACAAAAACTAGCAGCAGGCCAGATTTAGGTCTGAGCCATCGTTTGCCAGAACCTGCCTTAGATAATTATCTGGGCTCCAGAGTATTTCATAAAGTGGACTTCAAGTAGAACCAAGTAAAACCAAAAGCAGAGTATGATATAAACTTTAAGTTCCAACATATTTTCATATTTAATTCTATTACAACTCTTGACTTTTGCCTAAAAAGTAATTTTTGCGGCCTATTACAAAGATAATACTTTTCTATTTGGTAAATCATTCTTGCTTAGCATTACAGCTTACTATCACAGAGATATTAGGCTTTTAGTGAGGATTAATCAATTTTCCCCAAATCTTTCCCATGCCCTCCATGTGGAGCTCCTCTTAAGTATTATATAAGTTATTCTACCCTCTTTTTTAGTGAGTCATTGATACCTCTCCCAGGTAAAGATACTTTTTCATTCCACTCAAAAGGAGAAACTCCTGGGATGCTAAAACTGTAAATAATCATTAGAGATTAGCTAGTCAACCTCTGATTTCCTAAATAACTTACTTAACATGACCCATCAGATCTGTAGTTGGTCTAGTGAGTTTTGTTCTACTCTGAACAGGTTGGTTTACATCCACACTAATGTGTTCATATCTGTGTGTCACATTAATAACTGGGGGGTTTTTTGTTTATAAAAATGACATATGCCCAATGTAGAGGCTTTGGAAAACCGAGAAAGGGAAACAAGAAAATTCAGTTAACACATTAACCCTCCATCTTGATGCAATCCATAGTAACATTCTGATAAGTATTACTGACTGTTTTTCACTATGAATATATGTAACTTTTAAACTTTTTTAAACTTTTAAACATCATACTATAAAATTTCCTAACTTTATGCTTAACATTATTTTGTAAGCATTTGGATGTTGGATACCCTTGATTTGCATGTCATGTGGTGATGATGTAGATTGGGTGTACTCACGTTGTAAAGGAAGAGCAATACTGAGCCAGACCTATTGTAGTGCAAAAATGGCCCCAGCACAGGAAGACTTAACAAGAATGCTATCTTTCTGCAAAGTGTAGAATGAAAATAGAAAAGGAGGGTCTTTAAGGAAACTGGAGTTCAGAAAGTAAGACTGGGGGGATACAAAAATGTCTTGGAACTAGAAAGAGGTGGTGTTGGCAAACATTGTAAATACACTAAATGCCACTGAATTATTCACTTTAAAATAGTTCATTGTATATTATGTGAATTTCGCCTCTATTTTTATAAAATGACAGAAAGTGGATGGTTTGACCTATCCTGGCTGACTCGCTTCAGGGAGAAAAGTGAGGCCAACCCAGTGGAATGGACTGGGCTGTTTGCCTAGAAAAGAAGGAGAAAATCTAATTCATAATGCTTTCAGTAAGTAGGAGGCCAGAAAGCATTACTAACCAGGATATCAGAGGACTCCTGAGAATGCAGTCTGACATAAAATCAAGGAAAAATAACTGCAGAAACGAGACAGAAAGGATCCCCTTCCTGTTGATGTCTGGGTGACCCAAAAGAAGGAGCTATATAACTTAGGCAGGAGGAAGAAGAGAAGGATAAGAAGAAGGAAACATGAAAGTCTCATCATTGTGAAAAATCGAGCTGAACTCTATGAATAAACTATGAATTCACATGTGAGTAGTTCAAAATATCCTCCAAAGAAGAGTACCTCTGAACCCCAAATGTCTATTGAAGGTCAACAGTGGGGTACATACCATAGAATGGGAGGCGCCTACACTTCCGTTGTGTGGGTTATCATTACCTGCTTCTTTTTTGGGGGGGTGTGTGACAGAGTCTCACTCTGTTGCCCAGGCTGGAGTACAGTGACGTGATCATGGCTCACTGCAACCTCCACCTCCCCGGTTTAAGCAATTCCTCTCCCTCAGCCTCCCAAGTAGCTGAGATTACAGGCACACACCACCACCACACCTGGCTACTTTTTATTGTACTTTTAGTAGAGACGGGATTTCCCCATGTTGGCTAGACTGGGCTTGAACTCCTGACCTCAGGCAATCTGCCCGCCCTGGCCTCCGAAAGTGCTAGGATTACAGGCTTGAGCCACCACACCCAGCCAATTACCTGCTCTTAATATCAATCCATTCAATTTGCCTTCAACAAAAGCAGAGATTAAAAATAATAATACAAGGCCATCCTTTGTTAGTATAATGTATCTAGATGACAATGTTATTATTGGCACTCCTCTGCCAGTTTTGGTTCATGAAACACATTTTTGGTTTCTTTTATTTTTATTGGATCTCATTTCACCTTTCCTACTTTGTTTCTATAAAGTGATGGCGTTAGTTTTCTATTAGTATATGGTTTTCTACAGGCTATCTATAAAACAAAAGAAGCAAACCCGCAAGACACCTGGTTCTCCAAAGTAACTGTGAACTCTGATAACTTTAGGTTACTCCTACCCCTAATAATATAAAAATTATACCTTGCAAATCCAGACACAGGTCCATCCAGCCAAATACTTTGTATCCAATAAATATATCATAAATAATTTTGTTAAAAGGTATGACTATTTGTCTTCACATTCAACTTTCAAGATTCAGGGTTATAATAGGACAGAACCAATTTGGTGTGGCAGTAGGACAATAAGGTTAGGAGATCAGGTACCTGGTCCTGTCTCCAGTTCTGATGCTAACTGGCAACCTTAGGAAAATGACTTGACTCTGTAAGCCACTGTTTCCCTACTTTTAATGTAACTTTCCATGTCTATGCTGTCCAGACACCTTTCAGTCATTTCAGTTAAGTTATATTTGTAATATAAGCTAAAACTGAATGATTTTATCTTTTTGTCCTACTACTCCTGAATTTGCATAAGCACGCATGATTTGTAGCATACACATGAAAACAGAGAGAAAATACATTTCCCTGAGTTCATTAGCTGAAATAGAAACCAGTTAAGGACATGTAAGCATTTTACTAGGATCCTTCTGATAGATAATTAGCTCAGTGCTACATAGCACTTGGCTATGAACGCATAGCCAAAACTGCAGACAACGCCATTCATTGCTCTCTCTTGACCAGTCTGCCAAAGTACAATCAGATTGAATATGGAGGTACTTGGAATTACTACACAGCACACGCCTCTGCTTTACAGAGAAGGATGCAATCTAGTCCACTTCATTCAGCAATTTGACCACTGACAATACAGTATGGCACCAGGTCTAATAAAACAGTACCTTCACAGCTGGTTTGTTAATTGCATTGTGGCATTCAATGTGCTGGCAGTGGATGGGATTCCAAGCTGTAAAGTAAAGCACAACTGATGAATACTTCTCAGTGAAATTATTCATGCCCTAGTAAAAACAGATACTTTACTATTTTCTTTTTTCTAAATAGAACCATCATCAGAAAGCTTCCTAGCAGAATCACCTTTTTAATCTGTAAAAAATTTAAAAGACAAGCAAAGATACACAATTCCATCCATTTTCCTAGGATAAGAGATAAGCCAATATAAGATGGCATGTACAGTACCACAATGGTATTCCATTAATAAGTTTTCAAAGGTTTTTACAACCATAGTTTCACTTGATCCTCCAACAACTCTGTAGGGTAAGTACAGCAGATTATTAATCTCATTTCATATAAGAATAAATTAAAGTTAGCAAGGTTAAGTAGTTTGATATGGTCACAGAGTTAGTGAATGATAAGCTAGGACTAGAACCTATATCTCTTGGTGCTTGACATTCTGCTCTTTCCATGAGAGTATATTATGCTAAACATCCTAGATTGTTGGCACCAGGAAGCATTTTAAATTGATAACAACTGACATGAATAGTAAGGCATCCTCTACCATTCCATTTCCTATGCCATTCCCATGAAACATGGAGACTGGAAAGATGAGTTTCTTGCCCAAATGAAATACATCTCTCTCTTACACGTGGTCCACCTACTAAACTTCTGCTAGTCTGCTAATACCCAATTAAACTTCTGCTAGTCTGCTAATACCCAGCTCCTAAGCTCAGTAGACACACAGAATGAGGAAAAGAACCAAGTTACCTGTAATAAGTCAGATTGAGAATCACAACCAGTAGTTATCATCTGGATGATTCTGTAGCCCAAAACACTTAGCTAACAATATTCCATCATTAAAAACATGTAAGGGGTTTATATGCTTGAAAGTAGGACATTTTTCTAAAGTGCCATATTTTAAACTCATAGGACTATGTTGGCCTAATCTTAATATGTGGGAATTTGCAGATGAGAAGATAGTCTTAGTTGCATATTCAATTATAATTCAAAAATGTATATTATTAATGATCCAAGCGAATTTATGTTCCAAACATTTTAGAAAATTTTCTACCTAGGAGCATCCTAGCTTCAAACTTTCTATATCATTGTTAGGCCATGTATAAGATTATGTGTCTAGTCGAGGATTCAGGGAAATATAGTTACCAGAACCAATGACATTTTAAAATATACAACAGGTCTATTTATTTGAAAAGAAGACAAGAAATACAGACCAGAGACCACTACTATAATAAGATAGTATCATTTTGATCATATTTTTAGAGAGTAACAAAGAAGAAATTAATGAGTACATGAACAGATTGATGAAGAAATAATTTGGGTATAGGCGCTTCATAACTATGAGATTAGTTTCCCATATATGGTAAAGTCAAGTTGAATATAAAGAGTTGCAGCAAGTTTTCTTGTACAATTAGAGAAACATAGAAGAAAAGGCTGCCTTTAACCAGTACATGAATTGCAAAAATATGGAACATGTGCTGCATTATTCTGATCCCAAACTCATGACAGACATCACTAATCCATTACAGCATTCCTTCCTGCTGAGTCCAGAACTGGCCTTAGGATCCTTCTTATCACTGTGCTCCAACAAGTCACCACCAATCAAAACAAAATTGGCACACAAGATAAAATCTGCTAACCATCTCCAAATCAGTGTATTATGAGAATGTTTGCAGATTGCTTTACAGAAGTTCATGACACTTATGGACAGAATTAATATTCAAAACATATAACAACTGCTATGGCACAGGCAAAACAAATTGAAGTGTGCACCAGCCACAGTACTTAGGGCTCTAAAGACTTCTATTCTGCCAGAAATAAATGCTTTTTTGTGGATAATGGAGATATCCAGGAGGAGATCTGCTTTAATTTTGCATTCCATTTTTACTGAGTGTTGCTGTGTTAAGAACAGGTTGTAGGATAATCAATTTAAGTTCATAAAAGCCACATTGGATTTAAGCTTACTAGAACAGTGATCTTAAGTTTTGCTATGTATCAAAAATCAGCTGTCAAGATTTTAAAAATATAATGTCTGGAACCCACGTTAGATATTCTGAATCAACATGTTTGAGGATAGAACACAGGTATTTCTAACTGGGGAAAGCACTACAATTGATTTTGATATAAGGACAATCAGCATACCTTATCTTGTGGGAAATATAGTCATAATAGATCACCATTCAAAAATAATAACAAAAAACATAGCATAAAAACACAGCAGACAAGAATTATCCTTTCAACTATGATACAAAAATTGGCATTAGATCTGCCTTCCCACCATGAACAACTAGAAAACTAAAAAATACATATTTGAAACACTATTTTCAGAAACTGGACTCCAAGTAGTGCAGGACAGTGATCCTTGAGAGAAGAGAATGCAGTAAGCCCCACAATCACCCTGGCTTTCTTCCTGATAGTAATTTCCAGACCTTGGCCCTAGAAGGGGAAAGATAAGCAGAGTAATAAGGTCTTTTTTAGTTAAGGGGACAAAAACTGGAGTTTAGAGAGGCCAGGTGGCTGAAATTTGCTGAATAGAGTAGGAAGGAAGAGGGAACTATGCAAAGAAAGAGATCCAGAAATCTAAATAGGAGTCCTTTTGAATCTCTGGCTTTACACTAAGTAAAATGTATGTAAGGTAAAACTCCCTGAGGCTGGATAGAGAAAAACTGTGAGGGTTCTGTGAGCTAAACAATTCCTAGAGCTTGTACAGGGCTGGAAGATGTTCAAGGTCCAACCAGTCAGAGTAGAGGGAAATCACTAAATACTTGGAGCAATCATAGAAACTTTAGGAGGGCCGTATCTTCGTAATAGGGCTAAACTAATATTAGAGAAAAAGTTATTCTGGGCTCACTCTAACAAAACCTAAGAATAACCCTTGAAATGGTCAGACTAATCCACAAGTAACTTGATTGCCAAAACAAACTTCAACATACTATAATGGAAGACAACAAAATTCAGACACTCAATAATGCAACAATCATGAAATCCAGCATCCAGTCAAAATTATTTGATATTTGAAAAGGAGGCAAAATGTCACTCATAACCAGGGGGAAAACAGATCAGCAGAAATAAACCTGGAAATTGCGGAGATGAAGTATTTGGCAAAGAAGAACTTTAAAATAGTTATCATAAACATAGGCAAAGGAAAGCATGAAGATAGGCATAATGAGGATAGAGATGGGAGATATAATTTAAAAATTAAATGTGACTTTAAAAATCAGAAATACAACTTGAAAAACTCACCAAATGGGCTTAATAGAAGAATAGACAATGCAGAAGAAAAGATCAGTGAATTAGGAGACATAGCAAAACTACCCAAACTGAAATACTGGAAGAAAAATAGAGATTCAGTGAACTGCGGGAAAATTTCAGGCAGTTTTACCTTACATACATTTTACTTAGTATAAAGCCAAATTTTTATGATTGCTTCAAGTATTTGCTCCAAGTCCATGAGATTTAAAGCACAAAAGAAATAAAAGGGGGAAATATTTGAAGAGACAATGGCTAAAAATTTTCAAGTCTGATGAAAACAACCCACAAATTCAAGAAGCTCAGTGAATCCTAGGCAAGACAAAAGCAAAGAAAATCACACCAAAGTTCATTATAAACAAATTGATGAAAACCAATAAGGAGAAAATCTTAAAAGCAGCCAGGAGGGAAAAAAAGACACATTACTTTCAGGGGAACAAAGATAAGAATGATTGCTGATTTCTCGTCAGAAACAATGCAAGCCAGAAGACAATGGAACGACATCTTTAATAAGCTGAAAGAAAAAAAACTGTCAACCTAGACTTGTATACCCAGTGAAAATATCCTTCAAAAATGAGTATGAAATAAAGACTATTTGAAGACAAACACAAAATAAGAGAATTCATTTCCAGCTGAGCTCCACTGCAAGAAATGTTAAAGGAAGTTTTTCGGGCTAAAGGAAAATGATACCAGATAGTAGCTCAAATTTACACAAAGGCATAAAGAGTGTTGGACATGGTAAGTATGCTGAATAACTACAGAAGGCTTTTTTACTCATATTAATACGTTGTTAAAAGATGGTTGATTATTTAAAACAAAAAACAATAATAATGAATAGAGGCTAATAATATATATAGAAGTAAGATGTTCGGTAACAATAACGAAAAGGATGGGGGTAAAATTAAAATATAAAAAGGTCTTACATTACATGTAAACTGGTATAATTTGAGGTAGATTGTGAAGTTAAAAGTGCATATTATAAACCCGAGAGCAATTTTTTAAAGGTGGTATATCTAATAATACAATACAGAAATAAAATGTAACACTAAAAATAATTCCAAAAAGGCAAGATTTCAAAAAGTAAAAAAAAGGAACAGATGGGACAAATATAAAACAATTGTAACATGATAGGCTTCAGTCATACAAGTGTATCATGATAGGCTTCAATTCATACCAGAAATTACATTAAATGCCAATGGTCTAAACAATAATTTTATTAATGTAAGTGGTCTAAAAGGCAAAGATTGTCAAATAGGATTTAAGTTTTTTAAAACCTGTGACCCAATTATATGCTGCCTGTGAAAAACATATCTAAAATATAAAGACTCAGATAAGCTAGAAGTAAACAGAAAAATTTATACCATGCAATTATGGCATAATTGTTATACCGTAATTGAAAATAAAAGAAAGCCGGAGTGTCTATATTAATATCAGAGAAATAGATTTCAGACCAAAGAATATTACCAGAAAAACCAAGGCAATTTCACAATGATGAAAGGGTCAATTAACCCAGAAAACATAAAAACCATAAATATTTGTACCCTTAGTAAGGTGAGCGAGTTGAAAGAAGCATAACTAAAGTTATAAATTTCCATAATCCTCTCTCAGTAACTGATAAAACAAGCAGACAGAAAATCAGCAAAGACTTGAAAATACTCTCAAACAACTTAACCTAATTTATAATGCTAGAAATCTCCACTCAACCACTGTGCAATACACATTGTTTTAAAGTACACATGCAACATTTATCAAGATAGGTATTCCAGTCCATAAAATAAGGCTCAAAAATTTAGATGGAGTGACATCATACAGTATATTCTCTAGCCACAGTGGAATTAAACTAGAAACCAATAAAACAAAAGTATCTGAAAAAATACAAATATTTGCACATTAAAAAGCATACTTCTAAGCAATCCATGAATGAAAGAAGAAACTTTAGAAAATATCCTGTACTGAAATACAATAAAAGCATAACATACATAATGAATTTCTGGGAAGCAACTAAAGCAATGATTAAACGGAAATTTATAGCTTAAAATTATTATATAAGAAAATATAAAAGATCTGAAATAAAAGGCTTATGCATCTACCTTAAGAAGACAGAAAAAGAACAAAACTCAGTAGGAGGAAGAAAACAATATAGAAACAGAAATCAATGAAATTAAAATCAGAACATCAATAGGTAAAATCAATAAAATCAAAAACTGGTTCTTTGAAATGTCCCCAAAAATTGATAAGCCCCAGCATCCTGATGGACAAAAAAAAAAATTGAAAATTCATGAATTACCAATGTCAGGAATGAAAGGTAGAACATTACTACAGATCCTACAGACAAGCTAATAAATTTGAAAACTTGGATGAGATGCTCACATTCCTCAAAAGACACAAATTAAAACTACAACTCAATAAAAGTAAAAAAAAAACCAAAACCCATAGCTATTAAAATTACATTCACAACATAAAACATTTCCCTCAAAGAATCCCCATGTCCATATGGCCTCACCAGTAAATTCGATTAATCATTGAAAGAATAAATAATACAAATCTTACATAAACTCTTTCAGAAATTAGAAGAGAAAAAAACACTTGCCAACTCATTTTATGAGGTCAGTTTTGCTCTGTAAATGGAACCAGATGAAGACATCATAATTAAATAAAACTAGAACAATATGTCTCATAAATGTAGAAGCCTGAACACTTAACTTAGAAAATTAAATCTAGCAATATAATACAGCATGACAAGATGAGTTCATCCCAAGAATGCAAGATTGGTTTAACATTGCCAAGAAAATCAATGTAATTTACCATATTAACAGAATGAAGGGAAGAAATCATATAATCATCTCAATAGAAAGAGAAAATGCATTTGACTAAAATTGACATTCATGATTAAAACTGAGCAAACTAAGAACAGAGAATAATTTCCTCCATCTGGTATAAAAAAAAAAAATCTTTGAAAAACCTACAGTTAACATAGTAATTTAATGGTGAAAGCCCAAATAGTCTCCCCAAAGATTGGGAGAAAGAACAAGGACTTCCACTGTCAGCACTTCTATTCAAGTGGAGTTATAAAGCAGTGCAAAAAAAGAGAAGCACAGAAAGGAAAAAAGGGAGAAAAGAAAGAAGGGGAAGAGAGAGAGAAAAGGAAAAGAGGAGAAAAAGAAAGAAAGAGAAAGGAAGGAAGGAAAGAAGGAAGGGAGGGATGGAGAGAGGGAAGGAGAGAGGGAAGGAGGGAAGGAGGGAAGGAAAGAAGGACAGAAAAAGGCATACAAATTAGAAAGAAAATTAAAAAAAAATTTGCAGAGAGCATAATCAGGTATACAGAAAATCTTAAGAAACTTACAAAAAAGCCACAAAAACTAATAAGTGAATTTAGCAAGGTTGCAGGGTGTTTGTAGAGTACCAATAAACAAGTAGAATATTAAAAATTTTAAACACTATTTATAATAGCATATAAAATCATAAAATATTTAGAAGCACCTTTAACAAAATATAAGATCTGTACACTAAAAACTAGCAAATATTTCTGAAAGAAATTAAAGAAGACCTAAATAAATGGATAAATATACCATGTTCATGGATGAGAAGACTCAATATTGTTAAGATGTCAATTCTCCCCAAATTAAACTATACAGTCAATGTAATCTCATTCAAAAATCCAAGCAGAGGTCAGGTGCAATGGCTCACACCTGTAATCCGAACACTTTGGGAGGCTGAGGTGAGCAGATCACCCTGAGGTCAGGAGTTTGAGACCAGCCTGGCTAATATGGTGAAACCCCATCTCTACTAAAAATACAAAAATTAGCCAGGCATGGCCGCACATGCCTGTAATCCCAGCCTCTCAGGAGGCTGAGGCAGGAGAATCACTTGAACCGGAGAGGCAGAGGTTGCAGTGAGCTGAGATCACACCACTGTACTCCAGCCTGGTTAACACAGTAAGACTCCATCCCCACCCCCACCCCCCGAAAAAAATCCAAGCAGATTGTTTTGTAGAAATTACAAACTGATAGTAAAATTTATATGAAAATGCAATGGTACTAAAATAGCCCAAAAAATTCTTTAAAAGAATAAATCTGGAGTATATACACTACATAATCTTATGTATTAAAATAGCCTATAAAATTTTTAAAAGAGCAAATCTAGAGGATTTATGCTACATGATTCTAAAATACACTGTAAAGCTACAGTAATCAAGATTATGTGATATTGGTGTAAGAATAGACAATTAAACAAAACAAAGTTTAGAAATAGACACATACATATATGGTTAATTACTATCCAACAAAAGGGTCAAGGTAATTCAATATGGAAAAGATACTCTTTTCAACAAATTGAACCGAAACAACTGGATATCCTTAAAGGAAAACAAATCCAACCCTTACCTCTAACTATATACAAAAGTTGATTCCAACAAGATCATATACTTAGATGTAAAATCTTAAACTATGTAACTTCTCTTTCCAACCTTAGGAGAGACCAAAAAAGGACCACAAAAGAAAAAAAAATGATAAATTTCAATTAATGTATGAAAACTGAAAACTCCTTCTCTTTGAAACACCTAAACAGGGAAGCCACTGAATGAGAGAGCATATTCACATTAAGTTGACAAAAGTCTTATATTTTGAACATACAATATAATAAGATAATAAAATAAGCACCCCAATTTAAAAATGAGCAAAAACTTCATTGGTAACTTCACATACACATACAAAGGGTAAGCAAACCTGAGAAGGTAAGAATACAGAGGGAAAGATAAATATATGAAAATAGTGGTTACGGTAGACATAGAGTACAAAACATGAAAATCTGACCTAAGAATCACACCCTTTCACTAGAAGCAAAATTAAGTTCTCTCTGAAGGAATATATCATACTAAGTCTCAAATTAGCTTTATAGTTTTTATATCTATTGTCTTCAACACAATAAAAAAACAACCACAAAACAAGAAGACAAGAAAACAAAAGAAACAACAGACAAGAGAATCAGAATCTCTAGGGATCCAGAACACTGAGTCATCAGAAACAGATTTTAAAATAACTATGCTTAATATGTTCTATAAAGTAGAAGATAAGTAAGAGAATGTCATCAAAGAACTGGAAATACACACACACACATACACACACACACACACACACACACTCACATGTACATATGGACCAAATGGAAATTCCAGAAGTGAAAAATATAATAGGGGGGCAGAATTTGGGGAATGTGGGTCAAAGGACACAAAACTTTAGAAAGAAAAGAGATACAATAACCAAAATTAAAAACATAATTAGAAGGCTAAAGAATTTGAGAACAGGAAGAAACGTCAGAAAAAGATTCAGCATGAAGCACAGAAAGATGAAATGGTGGGGGATGGGGAATACAAAAAAATATGCATAAAAGGATGCATAAGAGAAAGGTCTAACATAAATGCCATTAGAGTTCCAGAAAGAGGGATAGGAATGTGTCAGAAGCCACTTTTGAAGAGATAAGGAAATTTCCAGTTACAACCATAATAAAAAGCTGGTATTGAACATATCTTTCCACTGGACAAAGTGTATGAAGCAACTGGTTTCAGGCATTGGGCACAGACACAGCACAGGGCTGCTCTCCTTTTTAAAAAGTAAAGCATACAAGTTAAATTCTACATTCACCTTGGCTTTCTGCCTGGTGATATTTCCAAACTGCGGCATAGAATAATGGAACTCAATAAGAAATCAGTATTTTTGGTGGGCAGAAGAAACAGATTTTCAGTGGGTAGAGAAATCAAAATAAAGAAATGCTAAGGCGGATGGAATCTGTGAGTAAAGGTAGAGAACAGAGGAGAGCTACCGAGAAGAGGTATCACAGATCAGTGGAAGGGCATCCCTCAGGTCCTTGGCCTGCATATGCTCAAAACAAACTTCTGCAAGGACTAGCAGGGAACTCCGCTCAATGGTTGAAAGCAGAACAGAGATTTTGGAGGTCACACAGGGCTAGGTACATGTTGTATTTCCAGTGTAGCCAAAGCAAAGAACTTCAGTGAACACACCAGAAATTCAGGAGACAATAGGTTGTAACAGATAGGTCATACCTTAGGAATGAAGACCATGCTCTAGGCCTAAGTTTAAAAATTGTTGGACATAGAGTTGCTCATAGTAATCCTTCACTATCCTTTTAATGTCCATGAGATCAGGAAATAATAATATCTATTTCCTTTCTGATATTAGAAATGTGTGTCTAATGTCTTTTCCTCTTTTTCCTTGGAGGGAGGGAGGGAGGGAAAAACAAAAAACAAAAAAAAATGTACAAGTAAAATTTGTTTTCAGCGATCAAAAAGGCTACAAAATCTGAAAATTTAAAATAAAAATAAATAAATAAAGCTAAGCCTTGATGCAAGAAAGTGATCCACCAGTAACTTCATACCAGCAAATACGAAATACAAAATTCAATGCTTTTTAGAGTAAATAAAATAGTTCACAGAGTCTCTACAACATATTCTTTACAATGCCCATCATACAATAAAAAATTTACAAGACATGTGAAAGGACTAGAAAATGTGATCCATAATCAAGAGGAAAAGAGTGAAAAGAAGCAAATGACCTAGACTCATTTCAAATTAAAAATAAGAATTTTAAAATAAGTAGTTCAAATATGTTAAAGAATATACAGAAATAGATCATTCAGATGAAAATTCCCAGAGAGAGATGAAAACTGTAAAAAATAGCTAAAAGAAAATTCTAGACCTAAAAATATAATCAGAAAAGATAGCATATATAAAATTACTAACTCATTGGATGGACTTTTAAAAAATATTGGACACAGCAGAAGAAAGGATCAGTGAACTTGAAAAATTAATACAAATCCAAACTAATGCACAGGTAAACATTTTTTTAAAATGGAGTATTTGATACCTCTGGAAAAGTACGAAATATTTTTTTAAAGTCCCAGAATGGGCGGAGGAAAAAGAAATGGCAGAATAAATATTTGGATAGAATAATATCCCAAATTTTTCCCAAACTGATGAAGAACACAAAACCACAGATTCAAGAAGCTCAGCAAACCCCAAGCAAAATAAGTACAAAACCCACCACACTTAAGCAGAATGTAATGAAAGTACCAAATACCAAAAATAAACAGAAAATATTTCAAAGAGGCAGAGAAAAATATCATATTACATTCAGAGGTACAATTACAAGAATAATATGTAACTTCCTATTGGATACAATGAATTGACATCTTTAAAGAGTTAAATGAGAGAAGCAATGTTCACTAATTACAACAGAATTACCATAGATATCAAAACAAAAAGGTAACTAGAATCCAGATATTTGCAAATCAAACTACTCTCCTAAATAACACAGGCAATAAAGATATAACAATTAAAATGTTTAAATATTTTTAAATGAATGCTAGTAAAGACCCAAAATACCAAAATTTGTGGGATGCAGCAAATGCAGAACTTAGAGGGAAGCTGGCAATTTTATATGGATAATTAGAAAAAAATTACTGTTGGAAATAAACAATCTAATTTTTTAATCCCAAGAAGCTAGGAAAAAGAAGAAAAAATTAAATTCAAGAAAGTAAAAGGAACAAGATAGTAAAGATAAAAGTAGAAAATAATGATACACAAAGAACACAACTTTTATTGTTTTTCTGTTTTTCTGTTTATTTGTTTTAGTATATGTAAGCATTTGATGAAATTTAAGAACTGGTTGGATGCAGGTGGCTCATGCCTGTAATCCCAGCACTTTGGGAGGCCGAGGTGATAGATCACGAGGTCAAGAGATCGAGACCATCCTGGCCAACATGGTGAAACCCCATCTCTATTAAAAATACAAAAATTAGTTGGGCATGGTGGTGCATACTTATAATCCCAGCTGCTTGAGAGGCTGAGGCAGGAGAACTGCTTGAACTCGGGAGGCAGAGGTTGCAGTGAGCTGAGATCACACCACTACACTCCAGCCTGGTGACAGAGCGAGACTCTGTCTCAAAAAACAAAACAAAACAAAACAAAACAAAACAAAAAAAACTATTCAGAATAAAATCTCCTAGTCAACTGGAAATAAAATTTAACTTTCTGAAACTGATATAAAGGAGATTTGCAAAACCCTACAGCTAATAGCATATTTAATGGTGAAATACTCCCTCAAGTTAGGAGCAAAGCAACAGTATCTAATATGGCTTGGATTTGCTTCCTTACTCAAATCTCATGTCAACTTGTAATCCTCAGTGTTGGAGGAGCAGCTCAGTGGGAGGTGACTAGATTGTGGGGCTGGATTTCTCCTTTGCTGTTCTCATAATAGTGAGTGAGTGCACGGAGAATTGGTTTTCTAAAAGTGTGTGGCACCTCCCCACCACCTCTCCCTCCTGCCAGCCACATGAAGACGTGCCCACTTCCCCTTTGCCTTCCGCCATGATTATAAGTTTCTTGTGGCCTCCCCAGAAGCAGAAGCCAGTACAACCCACAGAACCATGAGCCAATTAAACCTCTTTTCTTTATAAACTACCCAGTTTCAGGTATTTCTTTATAGTCGTGCGTGAACAAACTAATAAAGAAAATTAATGCTAAACAAGTGGGGCATTGCTATAAAGATACCTGAAAATATGGAAGCCACTTTGGAACTGGGTAATGGGCAAAGGTTGGAACAGTTTGGAAGGCTCAGAAGAAGACAGGAAAATGACAGAAAGTTTGGAACTTCCTAGAGACTTGTTAAATTGTCATGACTGAAATGCTGACAGTGATATGGACAATGAATTCTAGGCTGAGGCAGTCTCAGATGGAGATGAGGAACTTATTGAGAACTGCAGTAAAAGTCACTCTTGCTATCCTTCAGCAAAGAGGATGGCAGAATTGTGCCACTGCTCTAGGGATGTGTAGAACTTTGAATTTGAGAGAGATGATTTAAGGTATCTGTCAGAAGAAGTTTCTAAGTAACAAAGTATTCACAGTGTGGCCCAGCTGCTTCTAACAGTGCATGCTTATATTCATAAGCAAAGAGATTACCTGAAACTGAAACTTATATTTAAAAGGGAAGCAGAGCATAAAAGTTTGGAAAATTTGCAGCCTGACCATGTGGTAAAAAATAAAAACCCATTTTCTGGGGAGGAATTCAAGCCAGCTGCAGAAATTTGCATAAGAAAAGAGGAACCAAATGTTAATATCCAAGGCAGTGGGGAAAATGTCTTGAAGCCATTTCAGAGAACTTTGACACCAACTCACATCGCAGGCCCAGAGGCCTAGGAGGGAAGAATGGTTTCATGGGCAGGGCCCCGCTGCCCTGCACAACCTCAGGACACTGTTCTCTGTTTTATAGCCACTCCAGCTCCAGCTGTGGCTAAAAGGTTCCCAAATACATCTCAGGCTACTGCTCCAGAGAGTGCAAGAAACAATCCTCTGTGGCTTCCACGTGGTGTTAAGCCAGAGGGTATGCAGAGGGCAAGAGTTGAGGCTTAGGAGCCTGTGCCTAGATTTCAGAGGATATATGGAAATGCCTGGATATCTAGGCAGAAGTCCGCTGCAGGGATAGGGCTCTCATGGAGAACCTCTACCAGGGCAATGTGGAGTTGAAGCCCCTACAAAGAGTCCCCAGGGGGCACTGTCTAGTGGAGCTGTGAGAAAATGGCCACCATCCCCCAGACCCCAGAATGGTAGATCCACCGATGGCTTGCACCATGCACCTGGAAAAGCTGCAGGCACTCAACACCAGCCCATGAAAGCAGCTGCAGGGGATGTACCTTGCAGAACCACAGGGGCAGAGTTGCCCAAGGCCTTGGAGCCAACCCCTTGCCTTAGTGTGGCCTGGATGTGATACATGGAGCCAAAGTAGATTTTTTTGGAGCTTTAAAATTTAATGACTGCCCTGCTGGGTTTTGGACTTCATGGGCCATGTAGCCCCTTTGTTTTAGCCAATTTTTTCCTTTTGAAAAGGGAGTATTTACCCAACTCCTGTACCCCCATTATAATCTGGAAGTAACTAACTTGTTTTTTATTTTACAGGATCATAGGTAGAGGGGACCTGCCTTATCTCAGATGAGACTTCAGGCTGTTGACTTTTGAGTTAATGCTGCAATGAGTTAAGACTTTGGATGACTCTTGGGAAGGCATGATTGTATTTTGAAATTTGAGAAGGACATGATATTTTGGAGGGGCCAAAGGTAAAATGATACGATTTGGATTTGTGTCCTCACCCAAATCTCATGTTGAATTGTAATTCCCATGGTTGGAGGAGGGGCCTGGTGAGGGGTGACTGGATCATGAGGGTGGATTTCCTCCTTGCTGCTCCCATCACAGTGAGTGAGTGAGTGCTCAGAAAATTGGTTGTTTAAAAGTGTGTGTACACCCTCCCCCCACCAACCATGTGAAGATGTGCCTTCTTCCCCTTCACCTTCTGCCATTATTGTAAGTTTCCTGAGACCTCCCCAGAAGCAGAAAACTGTACATTCCACAGAACCATGAGCCCATTAAACCTCTTTTCTTTATGTATTAACAAGTTTCAGGTATTTCTTTATGGTGGGTGTGAAAACAGACTAATCCAATATCCATTCTTATCAATTCTATTCAATAGACTTTCTGTTGTGAAAGTAATGGACAATAAAACAAAGCAAGAAAACAGCAACAAGTGATATAAAAATTTGAAAGGAAATAGCACAGATGACACCATCACCTAATAGAAAATCCAACTAATAAACAAAGTACTTGAACCAATAATTGAATTTAGCAAACTCATGAGATAAAAGGTCAATATGTAAAACTCACTTGGATTTCCCTACACAAGCAATAAACAATTGGAAATTAAATTTTAAAATAATGCCATTTACAATGGCATCAAAAAATTCAAACACCTAGGAATTCATTTAACAAAAGAAATGCAAGACTTCTACAGTGAAAAATACAGAGCACCACTGAGAGAAATTTTAAAAGACCTAACTAATAGAAAGATATGCCACATTCATGGATTCAAAAATCCAATATTGTTAAGATGTCATTTCTTTCCAAATGGAATCACAGATTAACACAATGCAGATTAAAATCCCAGCAGGATTATTTTGGCAGAAATTCTTGTTGTTGTTGTTGCTGCTGCTGCTGTTTTTAATAAACAGAGATAGGGTCTCACCATGTTGCCCAGACTGATCTTGACCTCCTGGCCTCATGTGACCCTCCCACCTCGGCCTCCAAAAGTGCTAGAATTATAGGTGTGAGTCACCATGCCTGGCCTTTTTTTGGGTTTTCTGACTTTTTTTTTTCAACAGAAATTGAAAATTGAAAGCTGATACTAAAATTTAAATGGAAATGCAAAGTCTCTAAAATAGCCGAAGTAGTCAAAGAAAAAGAACAAATATAGAGATTTGAACTACCTGATTTCAAGGCTATAACATAAAAGTATTTAAGACAAGTATACTAGTGTACAGACAGAGACACAAATAAATGAAAACAAAACACAGTCCATAAATAAACCCACATAAGACCAAGGGGCCAATATAATTCAAAGGGGACAAAATAATCTTTTCAACAAAGGGCACTGGAAATAAGGAAATATAAATCATAAGGAAGACAATAAGCCATACCTATCACACACAAAAAATTAAACTTAAGACAGATCATAGACTTAAATGTAAATATAGACCTTCTGGAAGGGGAAAATCTTCACAATCTTGGAGAAGGCAAAGATTTCTTAGACAGGACATGAAAGGCATTAACCATAAGAGCAAAAATGATAAATTTGAGTTTACTGGAATTAAAAACTCATGCTCATCAAAAAAGACAGGGAAATAAAAGTGTAACACCAAGACTGGAATAAAATATTTGTATTATATAAATCTGACAAATGACTTGTGTCAAACTAAATAAAGAACAACTACATATCAACAACAAAAAAGATAAAGAACCCAATCGATAATTGGTAAAAGACTTTCTCAGGTACTTCATAGGATATAGGAATAACCAATAATTAAATAAAAATGTGCTCAACAGCAGTTGTCAAAGAAATTTAAATTAAAGCCACAAGATACACACTCACCAGAATGGCTAAAATCAAAAACATGGACAATTGCAAGTAATAGCAGAGTGAAGAGCAACTGAAACTCTCACAAATTGTTGGATGAAATGTAAAATGGCATAAACACTTTAGAGAACTCTTTAGATATTTCTTATAAACTCTATGACCCAGCAATTCCAGTCCTAGGTATATACCCAAGAGAAATAAATGCATAAGTCCACAGAAAAACTTGCATAAGATATTCATAGCGGCTTTATGTATATTGGCTAAAAACTGAAAGCAATCCAAATATACGTCAATAGGAAAGCTGATAAACAAACGACATATCCATGCAATGGAATACTTAGCAATAAAAAAAAAAGAACTACTAATATCCACAATAACATGGACTAATCTCAGTAATATGTTGACTGAATGGAGTCAGAAATGAAGAAATACATAGTGTTTGATCTCCATTTACATGAATACCTGAATTAGATGAATATATGAATTACATAGAAATCAGAATAGTGATCACTTCTGGGATGGTGTTTGGAAAAGTCATATCATTACTTTCTGGGTTGATGGAAACATTCCATTACCTTTATCTGGATGATGACTACATAAGCATTATACGTTTGTCATAACTGACCCAGCTGTAAATTTGATACTTGTGTATCTAACTTATATAAAATATACCTTAATAAAGTACTATCACTAACAAAAGAGAGATAAGCCTGACAATTTTCCAGTGACAAAATACATCAAGCCACAGATCAACAAGTCCTATGAACCCCTCCAAAAAGACAAACATACATAATATCATAGTAAAGCTGCCAAAAATAAAAAATAAAGAGAAAGGTTTTAAGACAAAGAAGAAAAAAAGTTTACCTTCAAAAGCGTAATAATTGGCAATTGACTTTGATAGTCAATTTTTCATAGAAACAATGAAAATGAGAAAATCATGAAATACCTTCAAAGTATGAAAAATAAAATGACTGCCAATCAAGACCAGCCTGGCCAACATGGTGAAACCCCATTTCTACTAAAAATACAAAAATTAGCCAGGAGTGGTGGCAGGTGCCTGTAATCCCAGCTACTCGGGAGGCTGAGGCAGGAGAATCGCTTGAACCCAGAAGGCAGAGGATGCAGTGAGCTGAGATCACCCCAATGCACTCCAGACTGGGTGACAAGAGTGAAACAATGTCTCAATAAATAAATAAATAAACAAATAAATAAATGTATACACTGAGAAAACAGCCTTAAGAAACAAAGGCAAAGCAAACATTTCCAGACAAACACTAACTGAGAAAATGTATCTTCAGTAGAATGGCACTAAAGGAAATATAAAAGGATATTATTTTAAAACCCTTCAATCCCAGATAGGAGCTTAGAGATATAAAAAGGGAAAAATATCAAGAAAAGGGAAAATATAATCTGACTGCACTGAACAACAGTAATTATGTTTTGTGGAATATATATATAAAATATATCTATATAAAATAAAGTATAGCATGGAAGTCAGGAGGGAGTAAACGG
The DNA here is from genome assembly GCF_000951045.1 of Mandrillus leucophaeus. Classification (NCBI taxonomy): domain Eukaryota; kingdom Metazoa; phylum Chordata; class Mammalia; order Primates; family Cercopithecidae; genus Mandrillus; species Mandrillus leucophaeus. Next base: position 11,247,876 of record NW_012104253.1, read on the forward strand.
AGTTAAAATCTGCTTCCACTTTACCACTTTACACAAAAATATAAAAGTACTACTTTATACTGGACACTGATAAGTCAAGAATGCATGATATAATCTCTAGGGTAATGATTGAAAGAACAGTAGAGGACTAAATAACTTACTAAGCCAAAGATGGGGTGATGAAATATTTAAACATACTTACTCAGTGCAAAAGAGGCCCAAAAAAAGAGAGAAAAAAGAAAGAAAAAGGCAGGAAAAATAGATTACAATAGAAAATTGTGGATTTAAAGTCAAAAATACCAGTCAGTAACTACATTACATATATATGGGCTAAATATTCCAATTAAAAGACAAAAATTGTAAGTATTGAGTTTAAAGAACTACATGCTGATTACAAAACACACATAAAATATAATACAAAAAAATTGAAAACTAAAAGATGGGAAAAGTTATACCATGCAAACACTCATGAAAGCTGGTATAGCTACATTAGTACAACACAAAGTAGATTTTAACACAAAAAGTATTAGAAGAGATAAAGACATGCATTTCAGAATGGTAAAAGTTTCAATTAGCTGGGAAGATACTGCATTTTAACTTGTATACTTCATTCTAAACTTGTATACACCTAACAATGCAGCCTGAAAATATATAAAGCAAACATTGACAGAGCTACAAAGAGGAATAGACAAATCCACAGTCATAGTAAGAGATTTTTAACACCCTGCTCTTGGTAACAGATAGAAGAAATGGGCAAAAATATAATGAGAATATACAGGATTTGAACTAAACAATTACAAATTTGATTTCATTGATACATGTAGAACACTGCACAAACAACTGCCAAATAGAAATTCTTTTTAATTCTTTACACAGGAACATTTACAAAAATGACCATATGCTCAATCCTAAAGAAAGTGTTACATATGTCAATGGAATGAAATAATACAAAGTATGTTATCTGACCACAGAAGGATAAAGCTATAAATCTCCTTCTAAATGACTCATGGGTCAAAGAAGAAACCATGAAGGATTTAGAAATCAATATAGCACAGGATTTAGGAATCAGCATAGCACAGTGAGATTTAAGTCACTGCAATAAGGCAAGAAGACATAAAAGGCTTATGGATTGAGAAAGAGACATTAAAAGTGTATTATTCAGCAATAATATAATTGTGCATATTAAAGTAATTTTTAAGCAAGACTACCACAATAAATTATTAGAACTGAAAAGTGACTTAGCAAAGTTGCTGATTACAAGACCAATATACTAAAAATTAATTGCATCTACAGAGTAGCAACAAAGAGTTAGACAATGTAATTTTTAGAACATATATAATTGACAATATTATTCTAAAAATAATATCTAGGAACAAACTACATGAGAGATATGCCAGACATCTGCACGTCTACAGCTAGTAGAAAACTAGAAAAAGGATTGAAGGCAACTTAAAAAAAAAGCCTAAATAAATGAAGAGATATACCATGTTCATGGATTGGAAGATTCAATAGTATAAAGATGTCAGTTTCCCAAATTGATCAAGATTATCCCAACACAGATTCAAGACAATCCCAATCAAAATCCTAGCAGTATGAGTGTTTGTATATGTTTAACTTGACAAACTCTTTAACTTAGCAAAGAGCTAGGAATAGGCAAGATATTATTGAAGGAGGAGGAAGAAATAAAGGAGGAGAAGGAGAAAGAACAGAAAGAGGAGAAGATAGGTGAAGACAAGGAAGATGAAGAGAGCAATAATAACAAGGTAAAGGACTTGCACAGGTGGATATCAAATTTTATTAAGCTACAGTAATTAAAACAGTATGGTATTGGTAAAAGGAAAAATACACCAGTTGAACTAAGAATCCAGAGACAGAACTATTTTTAAATAGACACTAGATTTATGATAAAAATGGTACCACAGAGTAGTAAGGAAAGAATAATATTTTCAATAAATAATGTTGAGTCAACTGGCTAGCCATAAGGGAAGAGATTGGCCATTACTTCATACCATATACAAAAATTAATTCCAGATATATCTAAAAGATGAAAAGCAAAAATTATAGAAGATGACAGAAAGTATTATAATTTTGGGGTAGGGAAGGATTTTCTTAGATGGGACATAAAAAGGATTAAATATGAAAACAAAGAATGCTAAGTTGATAACATTAAAATACCTTTATTTAATGATAAGACATTATTAAGAAAATAAAAAACAAGATATTTGCAACACATATAACTGACCAAGATCATATAAGAGGATATTCAAATGGCACATAAACATAGGAAGAAATGTTCAGCTTCACTAGTAATCAGGAAATTCAAATTATAATCACAATAAGATACTTCTACACACCCTTGAAAATTGCTAAAATTTTAAAAGTGAACAAAACAAATAATAACCAAAATGTGGAAAATAAGACAAAAAGAACTCTCATACACTACTAATGACAGGACAAATTAATACAGCTACTTTGGAAAGCTGTTTGCCATTATCCATTAAAGTTGGATATATGTACATCCTCCGATCCAGGAATTCCACCTTAGGCACCTAACAGAAATGTATGCAAGTATGTACCAAAAGACATATACAAGGATGTTCATAGGAACATTATATATAAAAGCCAGAAAGTGGGAATAATCAAAATGTCCACTAATAATAGAATGGATAGGTAAACTACGGTACGTTCATTTGGTAGAATAGGCACAGCAATAAAAATGAACAAAGTACAGTTATCCTCAACATCATGAACAAATCACATACACACAACACACACACACTCACACACACAAATAAATAATGGATTATTCCATTTCTATAAAATTCTAAAACAGACAAAACTAATCTCGGGTATTGGAAATCATGTCAGTAGTTACTTTTGGGGTGTAAGAGGGAACATATGGTAGGAGGTGGTCCATGAACACATAAATTTGTGATTTTCTGCATGTATACAATGTACCAGTAAAAACGTTTTAAAATATTTTTAATTATGTAGAGACAAGATTGAGTTAATTAAAAAGGTAACTAAGAACTCAACATAACATAAAAGAACTGGTAGATCTTCTTGCACTTAACTTGTATACAACTGAAAAATCCAATTGTACTGATGTGATAATTTGGTAGCCTAGACCAAAATTTCACCTTGTAGTACTGTCTTGAGTTATTCTCTATCTGCTTTTGCAACAGTCTGTGTCTTAGAAAGGTACAGTCCCTGTCTTGGAAATGTAGAGTCTGTTTCTTGGAGATGTACGTCTCGTGTAACATCTTTTGTCCTATAGTTCAAATGGAAACTAAACAATAACTGATGCTGTTCCTTACTAACAAAGGCTAAATTATTTACAAGTTGGGACATTGTAACAGGAAAATTGTTAAATAATTTCTTTCTCTCCCACAGAAGCAGAGAAGCATAGAACAACATGAGGGCTATTTTCATTGTCAAGAAACTTGTTATAATTTTTTGCATCTTTTTTTTTAAACAGGAGAAAAAGTCATTTTAATTAGATACATACACATGGGAGTCCCACAAAAATATGGGACATCAATTTTTTGCATCTTTTTTTTTTTTTTTTTTTTTTTTTTT
>NW_012104253.1:11251483-11294732 GCF_000951045.1 Mandrillus leucophaeus
TTTTTTTTGAGATGGAGTCTTGCTCAGTCGCCCAGCCTGGAATGCAGTGGCGCCATCTTGGCTCACTGCAAGCTCCGCATCCTGGGTTCACGCCATTCTCCTGCCTCAGCCTCCCGAGTAGCTGGGACTACAGGTGCCCAGCACCCCGCCCAGCTAATTTTTTTTTGTATTTTTGGTAGAGACAGGGTTTCACCATGTTAGCCAGATGGTTCTCGATCTCCTGACCTCAAGATCCACCTGCCTCGGCCTCCCAAAGTACTGGGATTACAGGCATGAGCCACCGTGCCCAGCCAATTTTTTGCATCTTTAAAACCAAAATAATTGGAGCAGTTGTTGTGGATATACACTAATAAACCAAAAAGGAACAAACATTGTACATCACCAGATTTTTATTATTTGATCATCTTTGTACAAGCTGTAAATATTCCTATGTTAACTACATTTAGAAAGTAATATATAATTCCTACACATATATGTGAAGTTAAAATTATGGTTAATTACTAACAATCATTAACTCTGTGTGTTCATAGTGATTCTTTAAACTTTTCTGTGTTTGACATCTTTTATCATAAATAGTTGGGAGGAGCTTTGTGTAATTACATACAATATGATCTTAATTATATTTTAAAGTTCATCAAGATCTGTAAATAAACCAAAACGTTAACAATGGTCATTTCTGGATGGCGGTATTGTTTCTCCTCCTTATATATTGCTATAATTTATCTTTTTTTTTTTTTTTTTGAGATGGAGTCTTGCTCTGTTGCCAGGCTGGAGTGCAGTGGTGCGATCTCAGCTCACCACAACCTCCGCCTCCTGGGTTCAAGCAATTCCCCTGCCTCAGCCTCCCAAGTAGCTGGGATTACAGGCACCCGCCACCACGCCCAGCTAATTTTTTGTATTTTAGTAGAGATGGGGTTTCACCATGTTAGCCAAGATGGTCTCCATCGCTTGACCTCATGATCTGCCCACCTCAGCCTCCCAAAGTGCTGGGATTACAGGCGTGGGCCACTGTGCCGGCCACATGTTACTGCAAATTTTCTATAACTAAATTGTCCTTTATAGAAAAAATTTTACTTATTATTATTATTTTTTTAATTTATTTTATGTTTTTGAGATGAAGTCTTGGTCTGTCGCCCAGGCTTCAGTGCAATGGTGCAATCTCGGCTCACTGCAACCTCTGCCTCCCAGGTTCAAGGGATTCTCCTGCCTCAGCCTCCCAGTAGCTGGGATTACAGGCGTGCACCACCACGACTGGCTAATTTTTGTATTCTTAGTAGAGATAGGTTTTCACCATGTTGGCCAGGCTGGTCTCCAACTCCTGACCTCAGGTGATCCACCTGCCTCCGCTTCCCAAAGTGCTGGGATTATAGGCGTGAGCCACCACACCTGGCCAGATTTTTACTTTTTAAAGAGGAAATATTGTAAATCACTGCGAAAACTAACAAAAGTTGCTGGTTCCTAAGAAAGCATTTCATCTTTGAACTTCCAAGTTAATAAAATCCCTACAATTTTCATTATTAAGAATATTAGGGGTTATAGTGCCATTTAAATACTGATGATACTCTTTGGTATGTCTTGTAGTAGGCATTGCAGACAATTTCTAATGCTTTACCTAATGTTTAATTAAAGGACTGAATTGAAAAAAGTGATGTAACACAGTTAAAGTAGAAAAATGTGGGGCTCAAATTCAATCTGTGCCCTTATTATTTGTGTGAATTTAGGCATGTTACTTAAACTCTGTCTCCCACTCCTCATCTGTAGAACGGAAATAGGACAACTGACTTCCCAATATTTTTGTAAGGTTTAATTGAGAAAACATCTGTAAAACCTAATATGGTGCCTGGTCCATAGATTGTCTTCAATTAGGAGAGGGCTGAAAAAATTAGATAATATAATAAGCAGCTAAACAATGTCTGACCAGCAGCCAGTGCTGGATAAGTAGTAATCTATAGACCAGAATGATTTTTTTCCTGTGATCTTTTGTTTCCTACACAGAATGCCACGGTCTACTAGAATGGGAGTTTCAAGAGAGCTACTTCCCCAGTGCCTAGGACAGTGCCTGGAGGGCAGCAGGCATCCCATAACAGACTGCTGAAAGAATGGAAGCATGACCATGTCATTGCAAGGATGGACTGAAGAATGAATGCCCTCAGACAGACACATCTTGGTTCACAGTGCCTAAGGGAAGATGAAAGTTGCTCTGGTTGTAGTGGGCATAGACTGAGCTATTACAGTGAAGACAGGTTTCACTGAACCTTCCTGGGGGCAGTGACCACGGGGATGGCTGGAAGTGGCTGTCAATTTGCTGGGCTTTTAGGATGCTCTGAACAGGCAAATCTCATCAAGCGGCTTCTCCATCTAAAGGCTGTGCCTGATGTCCCTTTGCTGGTAGGATAAAATCCAAACTCCTTCCCGGGCCTATCAGTCTCTCTGCTCACCTCTGGCTACTCTCCTCCTCTCACTGCAATGTCTGGCTGCACTGGACTTTTTCCAGTTCCTAAATACTATCATGCCATGTTCTGCCTGCGGTACCTTCTCCCTGGCAACTCACATTTTATCCACTCATGTCTCACCCGTGTCTGACATCTAGTGTGTACATATCCTTCAGGTATCAGCTTAAATGTCACTTACTTGAGAATCTTCCTTAACAAATATCCCTTCCCAAACTTGCCCACCATCCCGGTGAGGTTAGGGACCCTTCCTGTGTGTCCTCACAGCTCTCTGTATTTGTTCTACTTTAGCACTTCAACCCTGTAAGGCAGTTTTGGGGTCTTTCCCCGACAATTAGAATGTAAGTTCCGGCCCGGCGCAGTGGCTCTCACTTCTAATCCCAGCACTTTGGGAGGCCGAGGCGGGCGGATCACGAGGTCAGGAGATTGAGACCACGGTGAAACCCCATCTCTACTAAAAATACAAAAAATTAGCCGTCGCGGTGGCGGGCTCCTGTAGTCCCAGCTACTTGGGAGGCTGAGGCAGGAGAATGGCGTGAACCCGGGAGGCGGAGCCTGCAGTGAGCTGAGGTCGAGATCACGCCACTGCACTCCAGCCCGGGCTACAGAGCAAGACTCTGTCTCAAAAAAAAAAAAAAAAAAAAAAGAATGTAAGTTCCAAGATATTAATGATTTTCATGTTTTCTTTACTGCTTCACCAAGAGTGCCTAATGCCTGCCTAATAGTAGACACTCCATAATTATTTGTTGAATAAAATGAATGAATTTTCCATGTCTAGATTGTAGTAAGTTCCATGAGACCTGGTTTTGTGTTGATTCCTGCATAATTAACAGAAAGTACAGTGTCTGGCACAGAGTAGTTACTCATCAAATATTTATCAAATAAATAAATGTTATTTAATACTGATTATCCATTTATACTTCATGTAAGTGCTTATTTCAGAGATCAAATGAGAAGGAGTGTCAAATATTTCAGTTGTTTCACCTTTTATTCTATTAATGCTTCCATATGTTATGCTGCTTTTACATTCAAATTATTCACTTAGCAACACTTAAACATTCTCTACTATCTATGATATACAGCACCAGTGATACCAATTCCCAATTTTAAAAAATTTACTTACTATCTACCTTCATTGTTTTTATTGTTGTTACCATGTATTTTGGGTTTAGAATAAGCCAACCAAGGGTCACCAAAAGCCCAAACAACAAGTATTACTATCTCTGACACTTGACTTTAAGTCTTTCATCAGGAACATAAATCAGATACCTGAATTCAATTACATCCCCGTGAAAACCACCTCCAATCACCTTTGTAAATACCAATAATGTGAACAAGTAAGTAGATTCTCAGAACATCAGTGTGCAATCCAACAATAACTTGGAGAAAAGTTAACCTTGCAAAAATATCCCTCTCTCTCATTTTCAGAAAATTATACTACAATTAAGTGGGGCAAAAAGGTGAACAAAGGCATCAAAAACTCCATTAGCCATAGGTTTCTTCTTTGATTTAATAATATATATATACATAAACAACCTCCTAAGACCTGGAGGTTGTTGATTTATTTGTTTTGTGGGATTTTTTGGTACATATCTGTCATTATATTTAAAGTTAATGTTTTTTTCTCATTATTAATCACACCAAAATTCATACATTGTTGAATGGCTGAGCAACCAGGCTATCGGGGTCATTTTTTTGTTTGTTTTTTGAGATGGAGTCTCACTCTGTCACCCAGGCTGGAATGCAGTGGCATGATCTCCGCTCACCACAGCCTCTGCCTCCTAGGTTCAAGTGATTCTACTGCCTCAGCCTCCCAAGTAGCTGGGACTAGAGGCATGCACCACCACACCCGGCTAAAATTTTTTTGTATTTTTAGTAGAGACGGGGTTTCACCATGTTGGCCAGGATAGTCTCGATCTCCTGACCTCGTGATCTGCCCACCCAGGCCTCCCAAAGTGCTGGGATTACAGGTGTGAGCGACCATGCCTGACTTATTTTTTATTTTTTATTAATTATTATTATTATTTTATTTTATTTTATTTTGAGACAGAGTCTGGCTCAGTCACCCAGGCTGGAGTGCAGTGACACTTCTTGGCTCACTGCAACCTCCGCCTCCTGGGTTCAAGTGATTCTTCTGCCTCAGCCTTCTGAGTAGCTGGGATTACAGGCATAAGCAACAAAACTGGCTAATTTTTGCATGTTGGCCCGGCTGGTCTCAAACTCTGGACCTCAGGTGATCCGCCCGTCTCAGCCTCCCAAAGTGCTGAGATTACAGGTGTGAGTCACTGTGCCCAGCCTATCGGGGTCATTTATTTTTTTATTTTATTTTTTTTAGACAGAGTGTCACTCTGCAGCCAGGCTGGAGTGCAGTGGTGCGATCTTGGCCCGGTGCGATCTTGGCCCATTTCAATCTCTGCCTCCCAGATTCAAGTGATTCTCCCGCCTCAGCCTCCCAACTGGCTGGGACTACAGGCGCGTACCACCACGCCCAGCTAATTTTTGTAGTTTTAGTAGAGACAGGGTTTCACCATGTTAGCCAGGATGGTCTCCATCTCTTGACCTTGTGATCTGCCTGCCTTGGTCTCCCAAAGTGCTGGGATTACAGGCGTGAGCCATCGCGCCCAGTCTGGGTCATTTAATTTTTATTTAGTGCATGAGCTGGTGATATTGAAAGTGCTGCAAGCCTTCTTATCAGAGCAGAATCTGCTAGTTAGGGTTTCTGCTAAATGATGAGCAAATCTGCAGCATCACTCTCACTGCTCATCCCTGTGGAGTGATTAATGGTAGCCAGAGTTAAGACCCTCAGCCAGTGGTATAGCAAATGGGACTGAGACTTAAGGCAATTTGCCCTGATGCCATAAATGCTTTTGAAATTGATTTGAATTAATTCATCTTTAAACCACTTAGTTTCAGAAAGGATTTATGACCATGTCCAAAGGCACAGTAAATATAATCCAGCAAGATAAAAATATATGTATAAGTAAGTGAGGCCAGTGTGGCACAGGAGAAATACAGATGGGGCATCACAGGGCTCCTCTCCTCTTACCTGTGTACTGCAACCCCCTGTACTCGCTTATTGCCCCAGGAGGTTTTAAATTGGGCCAGTAGTGGAAAAGCATTTGCACAGCTGGAGGCTTCACTTGTGAAGGCCCATACGCAATCACATACAAAAGATCCTAAAGGAAACAGCAAGCATATTTTGACTTAGCATCATGAAATAAAAAGAAAGGTAGAGACTTCAACATTACCAAAGCAGTGAAAATTCTAATGGAGGGGTTGAGGTGAGTAATTTCCCTGGAATCTCATGCAGGCATGTTTCATAGATTAGATCCCGTTAAAACATTATATTTTTATGATTTACGTATTTACTGGTCCTTCTGTAAATGAGCCCTCACAGGTAGAGTACAAAGTACTTTATCTTCTAACAAATTCGTCTCTAATCAGATTGACGTTAAGGAAAGATTTTAGAGTAGCATAAGACAGTTTGCCAAATACTGCATTTGAAAAAATATTTCCCTAATCACATTTCTTAAACATTCACATCTCCTATTTGAAAGAGGACAGATTCTCAAGCAACCTTTCAAATTAAATAAAATTGTTTGTCATAACACATAACATTAGCTTAATTCCAAGAATAAGATACATCCAATTACTTTATCCATCAAGACACGATGTTCTTAAAGTACTATTTCTGCTCTAAATGATAAATAATTAACCATTAAAGAAAGAATTATAGGTACTGCCACATCAAAATAATAGGACGTCAATAAATTTGACCTAAACAACAGTTTTAATATGTAAACAATTTTTACTGTATTATACAAATTAACTTTGTGACTATGGGTTAAATTTGACCCAAAACTTACTTTCCAGACTTCTTGTTTATATTTCATGAGGCATTCCAGTAATTGACAATGATACACTGTAATGTAGAAAATGTAATTCGTACATGAAATGTAAATACCAAACAAAACATCCTTTGATATATATATAACAAATTACTTCAATATGACTTTTCAGTCTCTAATCATTAAATTAGAAATAACTTCTGTCCATATGTTCATACTTAAAAAATATCACATAAGCCCTTGACCTTATCAAGCTTTGTCCCAAGGTCCTTGAGAATTATTTCATGCTTCATGTTAACAACGGAAATATTTTTAAAGTCCCTAGTAATCATACATTCATAAAATAAACTTGTATCAACATAAGATCTACATAGGAAAAAAAAACTAGCCCAACAGAATCATAATAAAAGCTCATATTTATTGAACATTCATCATTTGCTAGATATTGTAGAAAGAGCTTTATACGTATTGTCTCACAATTACCATGGTGCAGTTAGGAAACTAAGGCTCAGTTTCCAACTTGCCCAAGGTTGAATGGATAGCAAGTGACAGACTTGATGGATTAGAGTGGGGTTTATCATTTCATCATCAGTTCCATCTTATAGAGGAATTTTTAAAAGCTACACGACAGCAAGATTCCTTGATTTGCCTATCTTCACTTGGGGAACAAAGATACTTTCAACCTAGTTAGATGCCTTTTGATACCTTCCCTAATCTATATTCCAGGCTTATGCTGACATTGAAGCAGTTCACACTTTATTCACCAATGACCTCCATGTCATTCAATCCAATGGACATTTTTCAGTCTGCATCTTACTTGACTTTTCAGCCACATTCAGTACTGCTGACTACTGTCTCCTTTTTGAAACACTCTTTCCTTGGCTTCATAATATGAATGACCCTCCCCTGTCACCTGTGGTGGACAACACTGTTACTACTCAACTGCTGTCAACACCCTTTTTTCTTGTCCATTTGCCAATTGATATGGTTAAGTTGTGTGTCCCCACCCAAATCTCATCTTGAATTGTAATCCCCAGGTTTTAGGAAGAGACCAAGTGGGAAGTGATTGGATCATGGGGGCAGTTTGCCCAATGCTGTTCTCGTGATAGTGAGTGAGTTCTCACGAGATCTGATGGTTTCATAAAGGCAGTTTTCCCTGCACTTGCTAGCTGCCTCATTCCTGCCATCATGTGAAGAAGGTCTTTGCTTCCCCTTCACCTTCTACTGTGATTGTTAAGTTTCCTGAGGCCTCCCCAGCCATGTGGAACTGTGAGTCAATTAAACTTCTTTTCTTTATAAATTACCCAGTCTCTGGCAGTTCTTTATAGCAGTGTAAAAACGGACTAATGCACCAATACACAGACTACAAAAGCAAGATATTTTCCCAGAGCCCCTTGTAGCTACAGGTGGCCATGTGACTCAGTTCTGGACAGTAAGAATGAAGAGAAAATCTGCTGGGGAGCTTCTGAGACATACTTTCTCCCTCTGATAAAACAAAAGAGGTACACCAGGAGACTTTTCTCTTAATGACTCTGCTTGATCCTATTACCTGTTTTTGCATGTAGTTGTGTAAGGTTATAACAACCTCCACAGTGGCAGCCTTCTTGCAAATATGAGGGGAATTCCAAGATCTCAGTCCCCTCATATTGTGGAGCTCTCTTCAGGACTTCCTATTAAGTAAACAACCAATGTGCTTATACTTTAAAGCCTCTGTCAGCCAAAGACATCTTAACAGTGCAACCTCTCTGTCTCTTTGGAGAGCTCATCCTCTTCCACTGGGCCATTATCTGTTGAAGTTCCTGAAGGCCTAGTCACAGAACCACTCCACATTTCTTTCATTCTCTGCTCTCCCCTAAGCAATCTCACACTCATTCACAACTTCAGCAGCCATCTATATGTAATTCAATGAAGGGCACTGGACACTTGTGTGTGGGCTCAAAGTTCATTAGCTCTAGTCTAAAGCTCTGTTCTGAGTTCCAGACTCATAATACAACTACCTAATTACCAGCTCCTATTAGGTGTCTCAAAGATACCGTGAACACAACACGTCTGAAACAGATCTCAAGATCTTCCCTCAGAGGCCTGATCTTCTTCTTCCAATGCCTCCTTTATCAGTGAGTAGAACCACTGTTACAGTTTGCATCTGTGTCTCCACCAAATCTCAGGTTCAGTTGTAATCCCCAATGTTGGAGGTAGGGCCTTAAAAACTTAAAAAGGTGATTGGATCATGGGAGTGGGTCCTTCATGAATGGTTTAGCACCATCCCTTTTGTGCTACTCTCATGATACAGTTCTCACAAGATCTGGTTGTTTAAAAGTGTGTGGCACCATGCCTGTAATCCCAGCACTTTGGGAGGCCGAGGCGGGTAGATCAAAACTCCTGAGGTCAGGAGTTCAAGACCAGACTGGCCAACATGGTGAAACTCCGTCTGTACTAAAAATACAAAAAATTAGCTGGGTGTGGTGGTGCGCGCCTGTAATCCCAGCTACTCAGGAGGCTGAGGCAGGAGAATTGCTTGAACCTGGGAGGTGGAGGTTGCAGTGAGCTGAGATTGCGCCACTGCACTCCAGCCTGGGCAACAAGAGCAAAACTCTGTCTCAAAAAAAAAAAAAAAAAAGTGGCAACTCCCCTTCTCTCTCTTCCTCCTGCTCGAGCCATGTAAGACGTGCTTCCCTTTTGCCTTCTACCATGATTATGAGTTTTCTGAGTCTCCTCTTAGAGACAGGAGCTACTATGCTTCCTGTACAGCCTACAGAACCATGAGTCAATGACACCTCTTTTCTTTATATACTACCTAGTCTTAGGTATTTCTTTATAGCAATGTAACAACAAACTAATATGACCACCATGCATCCAGTTAGTGCATCCAGAAACCCACTCTAGCCAATATGTTACCAAGACTTATCAATTTTACTCCTAAATAGTTCTCAGATAGATCTGCTTGTTCTTCAGTTTCAATTGTCCCTGCCTTTGAAGTGCTTAGACAAATGCAATGACCTCCTTCCAGGTCAATTTATACACAACCTAACTTCTTTTCAATCTGTTCTCAACTGCAGTGGGGGTGACACACACCACAGCCCACTCAAAGCCCGTCAGCAGCTTCCCATTAGATTTGGAATAAACACAGGCCTCCCTAACAGAGCTCACAACACCCTGCATGTTCCAGGCCATGGAACTTTAAGTCTAATGTCACACCAGGGAACCCTCACTCTGAGTTCCAGCTACACTGATCCTTCAGTCTCAGCTGTTTGCCATGACACATGAGATTCCTCTTCCTGAACCATCCCTCCTTGTAGGCCTTGTTCACACTACTCATCCTGCAGTTCTCAAACCAAAGGTTACTTCCTCAAAGAAGCTCTCCTGACTTCCTCAATAAAAGCAAAATTTCCTTTTATAACATCTTATAGCATAACGTACCTGAAGCACTTGTCACAAGTGGAACTTTACACTTGATTTTATGATTATTTGATTGTCTTCTCGCCTCTCACCCCAACCATATGATAAGCTTCCTGAGATGAGGATGGGGTCAGTCGCATGTCACTAAGCATGGAGCCCCCAGTGCCTAGCACATGGTGGATACTCACTGACTACTGATTGAATGGTCGCTCTAGAATTGGAAATTTGGTCTTAAGTCATCACTGAATTCTCAAGTGCAGATGTTCCAAGACACTTTCTCAGACACAGTGTCTGCTATTCTCCACGGGTATGCTATATGAACCTTGTTCAGAGCCGTCCACTGACCCATGAATGTACCTGGATGGTTCCTTTGTTAAAACAGCTTCCCCTCCCAGAATGCCCCATTTACCTTATCAATAAAAACTCTGTCCCGCCAGGCATGGTGGCTCATGCCTGTAATCCCAGCACTTTGGGAGGCCAAGACAGGCGGATCACTTGAGGTCAGGAGTTCGAGGCCAGTCTAGCCAACATGATGAAACCCCATCTCTACTAAAAATACAAAAATTAGCCAAGCATAGTAGCATGTGCCTGTAGTCCCAGATACTGGGGAGGCTGAGGCAAGAGAATTGCTTGAACCCAGGAGGCAGAGGTTGCAGTGAGCCATGCCACTGCGCTCCAGCCTGGGCAACAAAGTGAGATTCCATCTCGAAAAATAAAACAAAACAAAACTCAGTCCATAATTTAAAACTCATCCTTGGCCCAAGTGACACAAAGTCTTTTCTGATCTTTTCAATCCATACAAGTCCCTCCTTCTGATGAATTAACACTGTCTACTGTATTTATTTAGTACTCCTATGTACTACATTACATTGTCAACTAATGACTTACGTAAATATGCCTGATCTTCCCAATTAGACATAAACTTCATAGCAAGCACCATATCTTATGTTTTTCTGTGGTTTCCACAATGTCTAGCACAGAGCCCTGTATATAGAAGGTGCTCAATGAATGCTGGTTACTTAAGTAAGGATTGTGCTCTATCCTTGATACACAATCAGCTATAAGGAACAAGTTGCCAGTTGCACTTCTTCCAATAAAAATTCAAACAACAGAACGATGACCTACTGCTTGGTCCCAGAGAGCCCCTGGTGGATGTTGCCTCACTTAAGTGCTTCCTATATCACAAGACTAGTTTTGGGTCCCAACTATGATTCCTAGTATAGAGTAGCTGGTTATAAACATTTCCTCATGAGCAAATGAAGATACAGATTTTCAAATAATAGATGCAACTCTGTCTGACCACAGTAGTTTTCCAGTGAAACATTCAACTCAACATTCAACTCCAAGAAGAAAATGGCAAATTGTAGGGATTCACTACTTATTGAGAATTTACAATGTGTCAGTCACTAAAGTAAGCACTTTACATATATGTAACCCATTAAATCTTCACGGCAGCATTTTAAAGTACTGCAGGAAGAATTATTTCCATTTTATAGATGAGGACACTTGGTTTCAGGGGGTAAAACACTTACTCAAGTTCACTAACTGGCAATTTGCAGGTAAGCTCAGATGTGAATCCACATATGACTAATCTCAAAGCACCCTGCTTTACTACCCATCTAGCTTAGAAATTTGGACCAAACTCTCATGATGAGACTCTAATTAACTAGATTCCAAAAAATGGTTTTATTAAGGATATAATATATAATAAATATAATATTTTGATTATTTTAAGCCAGATATATAAGATATAATTTCCCCATATATATTTTTAATTATATCTATATAATAATCATAAGAGATTTCATACTTAAAGAATGCTACAGACTGAATGTTTGTGCCACCTCAAAATTCTTCTGTTAAATCCAAACCCCCTAATGTGATAGTATTAACAAGTGGAGCCTTTAAGAGGTGATCAGTGCCCTTATAAAAGAGGCTGCAGAGAAATCCCTTGTCCTTTCTGTCATCTGAGGACACAGCAGAATGACAGCCATTCATGAACCAGGAAATGAGTTCTCACAGATCATCCAATCTATCAGCACCTTGATTTTGGACTTCCTAGCCCCTGGAACTATGAGAAACAAATGTGCATTGCTTATAAGTCATCCAGTTTATAGAATTTTTGTTATAGCAACCCAAATGGACTAAAACAGAAAATCGGTACTGAGAAGTGGGGTGACGCTGTAACAAATAGCTGAAAATGTGGGAGAGGCTTTGGAACTGGGTAACAGGTAGGGGCTGGAAGAGTTTTGATGTGCAGGCTAGAAAAAAAACCTATATTGCCATGAATAGACCTTTAAAAGCAATTCTGGCAAGGGTTGAAAAAGAAAAGAGGAAAGCAGTAGAAAAAGCCTCAATCTTCTCAGAGAATACCTAAATGATCCTGAAGAGAATGTTAGTATAAATATGAACAGTAAAGGCAATTCTGATGCAATCTCAGACAGAAATGAGGAACACATTACTGGAAAGTGGAGGAAAGGCCATCCTTGCTATGAAGTGGCAAAGAACTTGGCTGAATTGTGTTCATGTCCTAGTGTTTTGTGGATGGTAGAACTTGTGAGTGATAAAATTGGATACTTGGCTAAGAAAATTTCTTAGCAAAGTGTTGAAGGAGCAGCTGGATTTCTTCTGACTGCTAATACTGTAATAAAATGTGAGGAGAGAGAACGATCCAAAGACAGAATTGTTCATCAAAGAGGAAGAAGAACTTAAAGATTTGGAAGACTCTCAGCCTATCTGTATTGAAAGGATGAAGAAGCCTATTAGGAAGAGAATGGTGAGAGTGTAGCCAAGTGACCATTTAATAAGATTAGTCAGCTATCTCAACAGAAACCAGGAGGTATTGTCCAAAACAATGGAAGAATGACCCCAGAGGCACTTCAGAAATCCTCTGCACTGCCCCTCCCATCACAGACCCAGAGTGCAAGGACCCTGGGGGAAAAATGGTTTCAAAGGAGAGGCCACCAGCACTTTTGAGACTTCAGGACATGCCACACCCTCACAAGGCACCTTCTCACTTTGTAAAATTCAGTTCTATATTCCAGTGCCTCACTGTTCAGCTGCCCTTTGGGCAAAGCAGCATGCACTGTACCCAGAAAAGGCATGGGGGTGTAGTCACCTCCACCTAGATTTCAAAGGATGCCCAGAAGAGCTGGAACTCCACCCTGAGAGAGTCATGCGCACCGGACCCCAGCCTGCAGAGTGGGGCCCAGGAAGGGAACCACTGTGAGGGCCAGGGTCACTGTAGAGAACCCCCACCAGGGCAATGCCCAGCAAGCCATGGAGGCAGAGCCATGCAAAGCCATAGGGGCAGGGCCTTGGGGGCCCAACCCCTACATGGCAAAGCTGCCATGCAGGGCCACCACCTCAGTAGGTCCAGAAGACAGAACTCTTACCCCAATGGGTTTGGAAGGTGGGACCTCCACCCCAGTGGGCCTGGAAGGCAGAGCATCAAGTCGAAGAAGGTAATTTTCAAACCTTAAGGTATAATGTTGTTGGGTTTTAGACTTACTTGGAATCTGTTACCCCTTTTTTCTTTCCCATTTCTCCCTTTTGGATGGGAATGTCTATGCTATGCCTGTCCAACCATTGTATTTTGGAAGCATATAACTTGTTTGATTTCATAGGCTCACAGCTGGAGAGGAAATTGCCTCAGGAAATTGCCTCACCCATATCTGATTTAGATGGTATTTACATGAGACTTTGGACTCTTGAGTTCATGCTGAAATGAGTTACAATTTTCAGGGCTATTGGGATGGAATGAATGTTTTGCATATGACAATAACATGAATTTGGGAAAATAGGGTGGAATACTACAGACTAAATGCCTGTGTGTCCTCTCAAAATTTATATGTTGCCAGACATGGTGGTTTACGCATGTGATCCCAGTACTTTGGGAGTCCACGGCAGGAGGATCACTTGAGGTCAGGAGTTTGAGACCAGTCTGGGAAACATAATGAGACCTTGTCTCTAAAAAATATTTAAAAATTAGCCAGATACGGTAGCACATGCCTGTAGTCCCAGCTACTCAAGAGGCTGAGGCAGGAGAATCGCTGGAGCCAGGGAGGTCAAGGCTGCAGTGAGCCATAATTGCACTACTGCACTCTAGCTTGAGTGACAGAGTAAGACTCTGTATCTAAAAAAAAAAATTTTAATTTGTATGTTAAACCCTAACCCTCAATGTGATGGTATTCAGAGTTGGGGCCTTTAGGAAGTAATTAGGTCATTAGGGCTGAGCCCTTATGCATGGGATTACTGCCTTTATAAAAGAGGCCCCCGAGAATTCCCTTTCCCTCCCACCACTTAAGGACACAACACAAAGAAGGCCATCTATGAACCAGAAAGCAGGCCCTCACCGGACATCAACTCTGCTGGCACCTTGATCATGGACTTCCTAGCCTCCAGAACTGAGAGAAATAACTGTTTACTGTTTATCAGCCACGCAGTTTATATTTTTGTTATGACCCAACGGACTAAGACAGAAGATGACACTCCAGACTTAGAAGCATTAAGATTTTGAAATAAAAAAATTTTCCTCATTTTGAGTCAGAAGTTCAATTATTATTTATTACATAATTAAGTAGATAGCAAAAAAAAAAAAAAAAAAACCACAGTGCCACCAGATTTGTTTACTTTCCAAATAAACATTAAATGAAAATAAAAATGAGTTTATATCTTAGCACATGCTTTGGTCAGTTTTCCAAAGTTATCTGCAATTAGACTGACAAACGGAAATCAAACAGAGTAAATGTGAAAGTCTGTCCAACATCACTGGTAATGGAAGAACTACAAATCAAAACAATGAGATACTAATGTTCATCTGTCTAACTCTACACAAATTTTATAATAACAATGACGAATCACACTGAGACAAGTACTTTCACATACTACTGGAAATGCTGAAAATTTCTCAAGTCCTTTAACTCATTAATCCCTCTTTTATTGGTTTATTTTATGGAAATAATCAGAAATATAGTAAAAGGTTTATGTTTAAGGATATTTGTGTACACTGGGATAGCCAATTTACCAAAATATTAACAGTGGTTATCTTTTGTTCTTAGAATTGCTGGTGATTTTTATGTTTCTAATTTTACTATTTCTGTATACTTATATTCAGTCCATTTCCAGTCATGTTCTAAAATCATGTCCTCAAATATTCTAAAAATATCACTAGCCAGCAAGATCACTGCTAATAGCAATAGGCAAGATAAATTGATTCCAATTCAAAAGTCTGTTTTCTACACAGCTCCATGATGATGATGTTCTCACACGAGAACATCTAGCTTGCTTGTTTGATGTCTTGTTTAATTATTGGCATTAGAATTAGTCAAACCTTTCCAATTTTCACTTACCTGGATTGGATGTGTACTGCATTGCGATCATTAGCATGGACGATGCAGAGAGGTTAACATGGGCAGGTACGCCTTCTCTCCTTGAGGAGCCCACTGCAACCAAAAGTTCTTTGATTAGACACAATTTAATCTCTACATATACCTGTTACTTTGCACAGAGCATGAGAGATAAGAAGGAACTTAAAAAAAAAAAAAAGCTCCAATAAAGCTAATGGAAGTTTTGCCCAAATGAAACCACAAAATGTGTCCTGGCATACAAATGCTATAGTTGTCATCTCCATGGGAAAATCAAGTGAGAATGTATAAGGAGACAGAACAGCGCCAGAAAGTGATGTAATGGCTTTATCAGAGTTGTACTTAGATGGGATCTCTACCCCCAAGATGTTTGTATTTAGATGGAAAAGAAAGAAAAAACAGAATCCTCTATGTGCCCAAAGATAAAGCCATGTGGAAGGGTATCCCAATGAGAAAATAAAAAGGAAAGGTTTTTAAACTCAAATTGAACATATTAATTTTTAGAGATGCAGATGAAATAATACTTTAATTATAATGTATAACATTAATTTAGTTACAATACAAACTCTAAATCACATATTATAAAAAATAATGATATATTAATTTAAAAATTTTCAATTTTCACATATCATTAAACAGTTTTATTCAAACCTTCACATGTAACTTCATCATCAATATCTTCATTACCATAAGAACCACTTTTTTAGTTTTCTAGAGCTTACCATCTTCATATTCATCTGAGTTGTTTGAAATAAAGCAATTTTTGAATCTGTGAATAACACAGTTGCTGGGCATTGTATCCTACGCCAACAAGCATAAAATCACAAAGCAAATTGGTTTCTTTAAAATCCACCTTATCGCTGTATAATCATGGTCTCCACTCACAAACTGCTTTTAAGACATCTTTAAGTGGCTTGTTTTAGATGACATCAAATACCATATTAAATTTCTTTATCTCTCTTTTTTAAGACAGTGTATCAGGTCACCCCTTTAAGTATTCAAAAGTAGCACTGATGGAAGCCATTTGGGGAAATACATTGTCTCCCAAGAGGACTTTCTTTCTTTCTTTTTTTTTTTTTTCTTAGACGGAGTCTCACTCTTGTTGCCCAGGCTAGAGTGCAGTGGTGCGATCTCAGCTCACTGCAACCTCCACCCTCTGGGTTCAAGCGATTCTCCTGCCTCAGCCTCCCGAGTAGCTGGGATTGCAGGCACCCGCCACCACACTCAGCTAATTTTTGTATTTTTAGTAGAGATGGGTTTCACCATCTTGGCCAGGCTGGTCTTGAACTCCTGACCTCGTGATCCACCCGCCTCAGCCTCCCAGAGTGCTGGGATTACAGGCGTGATCCACTGCGCCCGGCCCCAAGAGGACTTTCTTATTTCAAACACAGTAATTGAGAGAGGACCCACCTAATAAAAACTTTATTAGTACTCAAATATAAAATAAATTCCTCTTTTCTCAGGGAAAATTGCAGAAGCAGAAGAAACCTCTCCTTACACTTGGGCTTGTGTGGCAGAGTATCAAGCATGAACAGAATGGTGTGCAGAGAGCACAAAACCCTCAAAAAGTCAACCCTTACATTTCTAAATATAATAGAGAAGACCACTGCCACGAGCAACAACAAAAAGCAAATAACCTCAAAATCTGCTTGATTTTATTTTATATTAAAGTACAATAGGTGTGGATTTATCTCACCTACATCCAAAAAGGATAACTTCTAATAAAACACATGTATAATAGAATCATCAAAACACTAATAAAAATTTGTCATATAATAAATCAGAGGAGATTAAAAAATTTTAACACAATTCTTTTCTTTTTACATAAAGGAATTTGGGCACCAAAGTAGACAGTGGCCTTTAAAACAATTTTACAAAAATAAACAAACAAAACACATCTATCACTAAGTTCCATTTACTTAAGTTGGCTTTTATTAATTGCTTGCAGCTAGGCAGCTGCTAACCCACCAAGCAGGTGATACTCAGGGAGATAAACTAGTTTGGCTCCACAACTTATTAAATAAATAAGTATTAATAATTAGACAAAGATTGGGGATCAATTCACTGCTCTTAGACAGTCAAATTGATTAATCAAATGTGATTAATCAAGAAAAAAGAACTTTCAGCCAAATGCTAAGGAACAAAGTGCAAGCTGCTCTCAAACTGCAGCCAGGGAGTTTGTTCAAATTCAGCTTCTTTGGGGCCAAAGAAGACACTCCTGGAGAGTCAGCTTGGAAACCACATTTTCCAGTAAAGTACATGTTTAATTAATAAGCACATCGGGTGATTCTGATGCAAGCTGGCTTTGGACCACTGTTTGAGAAGTACTATTAGAGGGATGAGAAATAGGGAAGAAAATGCGCAGTAAGGTGTCCTGGGGCAGGAAGAATAATTGCACGCCCTGTGCCTTTTGTTAAAGAAAGAAAAGAAAAAATAAATTCTTGTCTCAGACGTATTCAAGAAATACACACACACACACATACATATATATATTCTTGTTTTGGGACAAGCGTTTCACCTTTGTTTAAATTCATCTCAAGCTTTTTAATAATATGCATTTAATAATATGTATTTCTCAACAATGAAAACTGCTATTAAGGAAGGCTGAGAGTCACTGTAAATGGAGGCCTTTAAAAGTGGGAGAGATGCCCACATGTCTCAGATGATTTAGGCGAAGTCTTTTTGCAGAATGGCCCAAATGGCTCAGCCACCTCTGGATGTCCCTGCTATTCCTACAAATCCATACTCTCCGTCAAGAATGACCAGCCAGGAGGTCAAAAGCATTCCCCTGGCTCAAGCCTAGAAAATTGGCTGCAATACTTACATAAACAGATGGTGCCTTGCAATTTCCTAGCCTTCTAACAGACTGAATAAAATCATTGCAATTCTAATTTAATAAACATGCACAGGCACACATCATTTATTGAATCTTGTTAAAAAGGCATGATGTAAACAGATGTGCAGCTTGTCCCCATGAGGGTGTAAAAAGCCAAGATTATCAACAATAGAAGGGAGAAGGTAATTAATCAAAATAAGAAAATTTTGCATTTAATATTGTGCTCAGGAAATACAATTAAAAGTTCTCAGTCCTATTCCCTATCCTCCCAGCATCACCAGAACAACCATTACCATGATCTCCTCCCTCCAGGAATAGTAACAATGCCTTAGTATGTTCCTACATTTTGTAGTTCTGAATGTATTATTATGTACAGCTCTTATATGACTCTCATCCAAAAGAGGAATTATATGGGAAAAGCCATTTTATAAAAGAGAGATCATCAAGTTATTTGCATGACAGCACCAACCTAATTATTCGGACTACAGGCCAAGTCACTTGACTTCATAGCTAATGCTCTATTCATTTTCTGTCTATTTTAGACAGAAATAGACTATTTCAACAACTTTTTTGGTCAGTACTTCCTGTATACTAGACATTGTTCTAGGTCCTGGGGATACAGTGCTAAAGACAGACAAGTCATCATTAAAAAGTCAGGAAACAGGTTCTGGAGAGGATGTGGAGAAATAGGAACACTTTTACACTGTTGGTGGGACTGTAAACTAGTTCAACCACTATGGAAGACAGTGTGGTGATTCCTCAAGGATCTAGAACTAGGAATACCATTTGACCCAGCTATCCCATTACTGGGTATATACCCAAAGGATTATAAATCATGCTGCTATAAAAACACATGCACACGTATGTTTACTGTGGCACTATTCACAATAGTAAAGACTTGGAACCAACCCAGATGTCCATCAGTGATAGACTGGATTAAGAAAATGTGGTACGTATACACCATGGAATACTACACAGCCATAAAAAAGGATGAGTTCATGTCCTTTGTAGGGACATGGATGAAGCTGGAAACCATCATTCTGAGCAAACTATCTCAAGGACAGAAAATCAAACACCGCATGTTCTCACTCATAGGTGGGAATTGAACAATGAGAACACTTGGACACAGGAGGAGAACATCACACACCGGGGCCTGTCATGGGGTGGTGGGAGAGGGAAGGGATAGCATTAGGAGATACACCTAATGTAAATGACGAGTTAATGGGACTCCAACATGGCAGCATACCAACATGGCACATGCATACATATGTAACAAACCTGCATGTTGTGCACATGTACCCTCGAACTTAAAGTATAATAAAAAAAAAAAAAGAAAGAAAAAAATACAGACAAGTCTTTGTCCTTATGGATCCTAGATGCTAGAGCTGTGTTACCCGATATGGTGACCACTAGTCACATGTGGCTATCTAAACTTAATTAAAATTAAATAATACTTAAAATTCCATTCCTCAGTCTCACTAGACACATTTTAAGAGCTTAGTAGCCACATGGGGCCAGTGGCTACTCTACTGGGCAGCACAACATTTTAATGTTTTTATGGAACATTCCATCATTACAGGAAGTTCTGTAGACAGCGCTATTCTACAAGAAAGGGCAAACAGGTACTTGTGGCAAAATGGAAGCAGTGCAAGGGAATAAAGAGAAAGTGATGGAAGGTCCTGTTTCAGCCAGAGGGTAAGAAAGGGCATCTTGAAAGATGTACTTGAGCTTAAACCTAAAGAATGTAAGGAAGCAAATAATCATGAGACCATTTGGGAGAAGGGCTTTGAAGACAGAATAAAGCATGGAGCAAAAGCAAAAGTGTGGTGCCTTTGGGAAACTGCAGAAAAGCCAAGCCTCCTGGAGCAGAGTGAAGACAAGGAGATGTAGTGATTGGAACAGGAAGGTAGGTAGGGATCAGGTCATAGAGGGCCTATGAGCCAAGGAAGGGCACTGAATTTGATTTGTAAGAGTGATGGGAAGCTAGGTGGTTTTGCTGAGGGAAGTGGCATGATGTGATTTACATGTCTGGAGGATAGCTCTGGCTTTTTGATGGAAAGCAGAAGGTAGGAGGGCTAAAAAGTAAGCAGGGAGACCAGTTCGGAAGCTACTGGACTGGCCCCAATGAGAGCTGGTGGTAAGAAGTGGCCTGAATGGGGATATACTGAAATGAATTCCACTGGCCTTATACTTATCTAAAGGGTGAAAGTAAAGGAGCCGTCTGGAAGGAAGAAACACACTATGGTGTAAGTTTTTCAATGTAACAGAACCATTTCCTGTATTCTGCCAGACTGCACTGCTTGGATTAAAAAGTGGTCTCACCTCTATGTGGGTCTCCTACTTGTGTGAGCGGAGGTAATTGTGTTCCATGAGATAGGGTTTAAGCAAAAGATGTCCATGCCTTCAGGACACTATCAGTTAAACATAAAAGGAAGACCAAGACAATGTGACTCAGGAGCCTATGCAGCATTAAAATATTTGCAGAATTATAGATTAATGAAAAGTCAGGGACAGAATGCCCATCCATACTCTGGAAGTGTTCTGTCAGATTCTATGAGTCCAAAAACTGCTACAATGATTATTGTTATTATACAACACACTCTAGAAGAAAAAATGCCAAAGCCCCAGCAGATGGCCTCTTACCTTAAGCAATATTTAAGATGACGAAATTTCAGGACAACGTGTGAATTTTAACTAGGTATTGGAATGAGTTGCAATGAGATTTGATATGTCTGTGATTTGACTATGCATTTGGCCTGATATACACCTGCATAACATCACATGATATTTAAAGGCAATTCTCATACATTATTGCACGGTCTTCACAACAGACATGGGATGTGGACAAAGGAAGTTATCCTTATCACCATTTTACAGCTAAGGAAACCAAAGTTCCATGAGGTTAGGAGATTTGCCAGTAGTTGAAGGATTATAACTCAGCTCTTCTGGATTTCTATGTCAAAACATTTCCCATGACTCAGCAATAAAACTCTCAAAGTATATAGGGAAACCTACCTTAGAAAAACAACCATTAGCTAATAAAACAGACTGCATATATTAAAGATTATTTAAATATCATCAATATTTTGCATTTTTACTATTTTTTCTATTAGTCTTTGGAAGGTTATAGAAACATAACATGCACCCTCTGTAGTAGTAGGAATAGAACAAAAAATGGTAAGTCACACAATTGCCTTTAAGATAATGGCCTTCAAGATTTAAATGAACCTTTATTTTCCCTGAAGGTAAGTGACTTTTTGAGAAAATTTAGGGTGGAAAGGGAACTAGATGAGACTGCATAGTCTGGGATACTAGGATACGTTAGAATAATCTTAAACGATTATATCTTAAGCTGATATAATTGTTCAGCTTTGTTATCTTTACAATAACATAGCCTGCATCAATCAATGTTCACTTGGAATCAGCTCTTTCTCTTCTCTGCCAAAGCATCATCTCCCAGATCTCCATATTTCAATTCAGTCCACAAATCACAGATTCTTTATTGGAAAAAGAGAGGTTTCCATGGTGACATGCAAATGGCCTTCTCAATTCTTAGTAACTCTTTTAATATCTTTTTATAAACAAAGCATATTGAGCACATTTGGAATAAAGAGAAATATATTTTATTTATGGAAGGAGTTAAAAAGAAAAGCCATGTCAAAGGAAATTTTCATAATAAATAAGTTGATGTTTGCTCTGCAAAACCTTAAAAGGACTCATTCTAAAATAAAAGTCCAGCATTTGGTTTATTGACAAGGATGGTAAGGAGGAAATCTCTGATATACATGCTGGCCTCTTAATCTGAAGAGCTGCAATACCTCATTAGGTCCACTTCAAAGATCAGAACTTCATCTTCTAGGTCCTTAATGATAGAATCATTTTACACCTGAAAAGCAGTTCATGTTTTCCATCTGACATTAGGAACACCACACCAAAGAGATAAAAAGCCTTTTTGTCTTAAAGACTTTATCAAGTACTCAGGAAATACAACATCCTTCATCCTAGCATCTCAGTCCTGAAATAAAAATTTTCTGCAAGAAGTTACATGCTCTTGACTTGTTTTGGTCACAATTTCTAGACACCGAAACAACTACAAAAAATAGAAAAAACATGGATATGACCCACAGACACACATTCTCACATCAGCCCATTTTAACATGATTAATCTGAAACTATATCCTTTTAGCTTTGAATCTGTGTCTTTGTATACTTATGAAATCACAAGTACAAAGGAAACACCTGAATGGTGTAATCGAATTTGACTGTAAAGGTTGGTATACAATTTATTTTCAAAGACTTAAAGATGACAAATATTGGCTATTATGGAACCACAGGAATGATTATGAGAAAGGAAAGTCAAAGCTAAGAGAGTAAAACCAGAGCAACAAAATAAACACATGAAACAGACCAACAATTGGGTTACAGGACAATATATGCCTCTTACACAAAATCATATTGACGTTACTTAAACTAGAATTAGTATGCCAGAAATAATCTTTGAGATTGAAGACTTTTTTTCAAACTATTTCTTTATAGGTGAAAAAAATGGGACCTTGGGAACATGAAGTGACTTGTTTACCCCTTCAAATAAATGTCAGGTTACTCCTCTAATAAACACTAAAATATACACAAATTCTGTAAACTCAACTTACTATTTTATTCTCCTCAATTGCCGAGGTTTGTACATTTATGTAAGTAAGAATTCTAACATGACTACATGACATGTTTTGCGATCCATGTTTCTAATTAAGTAGAAATTAATAATCAAGTGTAAAGAAATAAATTGCCAGCTATCACAGTATTTGATCAATCTTAAATGTAACTTCAGAGGCCCGGTATTTTCAACACCTCTCCCATAATTATTAACTTATTCCTAAGAAGGAGGGATTTAATGAATTAGATTAATTATTAGAAAGCTACAGCCTCCTCATTAATCCCACCATCGTCTCCCAGCACTTTGGGAGGCTGAGGCTAGAGGATCATTTGAGGCCAGGAACTCAAGATCAGCCTGGGAAACATAGCGAAACCCCGTCTCTACAAA
This sequence comes from Mandrillus leucophaeus, assembly GCF_000951045.1. Taxonomy (NCBI): domain Eukaryota; kingdom Metazoa; phylum Chordata; class Mammalia; order Primates; family Cercopithecidae; genus Mandrillus; species Mandrillus leucophaeus. The sequence continues at coordinate 11,274,421 of NW_012104253.1, forward strand.
AAAATTGTTTTAATTAGCCGGGCATGGTGGTAGAGGCCTTCACACCGTACTTGGGAGCCTAAGGCAAAAGGATCGCTTAAGACAAGGAGTTTGAGGCTGCAGTGAGCTATGACTGTGCCACTGCACTCCAGCCAAGACAACAGAATAAGACCCTATATCAAAAAAAAAAAAAAGAGAGAGAGAGAGAGGGAGCGGAAGGGAAGAAGGGAAGGAGGAAGCCAGATGCGATGGCTCACGCCTGTAATCCCAGCACTTTGGGAAGCAGAGGCAGGTGGATCACCAGAGGTCAGGAGTTCGAGACCAGCCTGGCCAACATGGCAAAACCCCGTCTCTACTAAAAATAGAAAACTTAGCCGGGCATGGTGGCTTGTGTCTGTAGTCCCAGCTATTCGGGAGGCTGAGGCAGAAGAATCACTTGAACTCGGGAGGCAGAGGTTATAGTGAGCCGAAACTGCACCACTGCACTTCTACCGTGACAGAGTGTTACGCCATCTCAAAAAACTAAATAAAGAAAGAAGGGATGAAAGGAGGAAGGGGAAAATGGAGGGAAGGAGAAAGGGAGGGAAGGAGGAAGGAAAGGAAAGAAGGAAGGAAGGAAGGAAGGAAGGAAGGAAGGAAGGAAGGAAACAGCCTCATCTGTTATGCTTCAAAAAACCAAAAATTCTTATGCCTAAATTTAACAGTTAACATTATTTATTTTAAAGGTACGACTATGCAATTCTAAGACTATATCAATAAATGAGTACTTGTCAGTAAGGTTACACAGAACAAAAGAAGAAAATGATCAAATATTCTATTACTTGAATGGTATGATCAGTCTGCTAATTTTTTCAAATTGCTGTATGATTTAGGCAGAAGTCAAACTCTTTGCTGAAAGACATGAAAAGTACAATTCCATAGCTAACATTAAACTTGATTGTAAAAATAAGCAAATGTAGCTCAAAAGATATATATGGTTACCAATTGTTATTACAGAGCAACACCTTTAATAAGATCATAAGTACATAAAATTAAAATGTGAATAATGATCACAAGCAGTTGAATGTAACCAACGAAAGTATTTTTCTTTCTTTTTTTTTTTTTTTTGAGAGGGAGTCTCACGCTGTCGCCCAGGCTGGAGTGCAATGGCCGGATCTCAGCTCACTGCAAGCTCCGCCTCCCGGGTTTGCGCCATTCTCCTGCCTCAGCCTCCCGAGTAGCTGGGACTACAGGCGCCCACCACCTCGCCGACTATTTTTTTGTATTTTTTAGTAGAGACGGGGTTTCACTGTGTTAGCCAGGATGGTCTCGATCTCCTGACCTCGTGATCCGCCCGTCTCGGCCTCCCAAAGTGCTGGGATTACAGGCTTGAGCCACCGCGCCCGGCCGAAAGTATTTTTCTAAAACAAGAGTTGAGAGAAGGTGAGAAGCAAGCTGACACTTATTGCATACCAGGCATTGTGGTAGCATTTTACCAATGTTCCAAGTTAACCATCTTAATTATCCCGCAACTTCATGAGGCAGCTATTACTATTATTATTATTATGTTATAGGAAAGAAACAGAAAGTTAGGTAATTTGCCTAAGGTCATATAGCTAGTAGGTGGAAGAGCTATGATTTGGATCCAGATATTTGACTCCTAAACCCACAATCTTTTCAGATTTCCCACTGAAGAATAGATAAATCCATAATCCATTTATTTAAAAAATACTTGAAAATGATTTTGATCATAAAAACCACAATGCAACATTTTTTTATCTTTGTGCACATGTCTGGAAAGCCTGCAAGATTAAGTCTACAGAAGTGAAACAGGATTCAAATCAGTTTTATGTTTATAATCATACATTACACATGACTTGCAGGCTTCAGCTTTTTTCAGTGTTTTCATAAATTTCGAGTCACTTTATCGTCACGATACCTCTATAAGGGAAAGCTGATGGGTTCGTCATTCTGTAGATGAGGTTTCAACTATGTGAGCTGCCCAGATTAGAGGCAGAGCTGGGACCAGAATTTACACATCCTGACTATCTAATGCTCTTTCTATCAGATCCTTCTGCCTTCAAAACCAAAAGATAGGAATTTCTGCATCTGAGACAATACTTTCCCCATCTTTTTTCTAAAGTGGAAAAAGATACTGTAATTTACACACAGGAAACCTAGACTGCCTTGACATGTTCTTTTTTTCTATTCTATAAGATCAAACTGTCTGAATAAAACAATTCTAAACCCTAACGCCTTTCATTTCTTTGACTTTTACCATAATATCCATGCTAAAGTGACTGAATTTAAATCATAGCTCATGTATATATCAAGTGATTCCATTATAATCTTGAAAACCTAGAGCCTATAACAGCAAAAGCAATTTCCATTCATATCATACATAAAAATAATCTAGTATTAGGTAAGACTGGACTTACATATAGCCATTGGTAGAAAAGATGTGCTAAGATATTCAATGATATCCTTGTGCAGAAATGGAGGAAAGGTAGCTAACGTTGATATCATCGTATAGGGCAAAGTACTCAGAATATCATCATTGAGAAAAGGTAGCAAACATGTAGTTGTATAAAATATCGACTGTCCAAGATCTACAAAACAAAATTGAGTAATCAGTCACTGAATATTTTGCAATTAACAAAATATGCTAACTTTACATTTTAAGCTTTAATGAAGTGGTTTAAATTATAAGCAACTAGTGCTCCCTCCCTATTAAGTGTTATGAAACATAATATTTGACAGGGTACTATGTATACAGTAATTGGTCAATAAATGACTGATGAATGAATAAGTTAAGAAATAGAAATATTCATTACATGCATTTTTCCTCCACATTTTCTCAATCTTCAGTAATACTTGGTATTCGTATTACTACATTCTACACAAGATAACTGAGGCACAAGCAGTTAGATGATTTGCCCAATGGAAGTTTTAGAGAATTCAAGGGCAGGATCAGAAATAAAACCGGACTATTTCTGCTCCATCAATCAAACCATCTGGAGTATCAGGCAATGAAGTAATTTGCAACCTTCAGCAGAGCAGCAATTTCAGAAAGCACCAAACAAGGGAAACCATAAGCTGGTGCTACATGACCCTGTGCATTGAGTCATCAATGATCATGGGAGGAAGTGCCACCTAATAATAATGTTTCTAACAACATCTTAAAACAGGGATAGTAACAATACCTACCTCACTTCATTAGAAGGATTGTTAGAAGGTTTTAATGGGATAAATGTAAAGTCCTTAGCATAGCACATACTGTGTGCTCCACAAATATTAGCTGTTATTATTAATATTAACAGTTACTATTATTATTACCTGCACAAGAATAAAAATAAAGGAGATGCAACAAAACCATAACTATTTAGTTTTAGAATGCATGTAGGCCAAATCCCATTACACTAAATGTAATTTGTATATTTGTATATTTCTGGACTTCCCAAAATATAGGCCATCAGTCCAGGATTGATGATGAAGACTTTGATCACTTTTGTATTCATTAGAACAGAAAAGTACTAGACTCTTCTTTGTTTTGCACCAGATGTACCTTCTTAGTGTTATTTGGATTCCTAATGTTATTTCTGGTTGTCATTAGAATTAATATGCCATCTCAGCAGGCACATCAGGCAGCAACAGACAGGATGTGGCCACAGTGCACACTAGAGGGCCAGGGTCAGTCAACTTTGAGCTCAAATGAATGAAATGGAAAATCCACAGGTGTTTTACTAAGAATTAACCAAGGCTATGCATACAAGACACCTCAGCTGCTTTTGCTGAGCCATTTAGCCTAATTACAGAACATAAGTACTGAAAGGAGCCCAGCTGGAGTATTTTTCACATAAAGAAACTGAGGTCCGGAGAGAGGTGATTGCTCAGGATCACCTGAGAGCAGCTGAACTGCGACAGAACCGTTGCCTAGTGCTCTTCCTGTACTCCACCTGGACCCAGCAGGAGGACACAGCCTCCGGTCTGAGCGTAGCAGCTCTCAAAATCTGTGCAAAAGAAGCATCCACAAGGATCTTGCTAAAAATTCAGATCCTCAGACCCCACCCCTCAGTGATTCTTAGTGACAAGTACCTGGGTGGGACCAGAATTCCATGTTACAAACCCCCTCGGTGATTCCGATGTTTTTCAGACCATCCTTCAAGAAACAATGCTGTACTGTTTCTCTGAACCATTCATTAGATTGATCCACTGAGTCTTTCCCTACCTTCTAAGCTCTATCATGCAGAACAAGAACACAATAGCTAAATAACAATGTCACAAAGTCACAAAACAGACGCAGGTATGAGAGCAAAAATACAAATTATCTCCCCTGAAATCGTCACAATTTACACATTAATTGCAATTATACATATTGCAATTTACCAAATTTAATGTCTTTATCTTAATCAAGGGGCTTTGAAGATAATGGGCAGCTCCCCTAACACAGTGGACCAACCCAGGCCCAGGCAGGTCCCAGGTGAGTTCAGGACCAGTAGTCACGAAGGAAACTCACTGACAAGCTCATCAGCATAGTAAACTCTGGCAGTCTTATGTTCAGAGTCCTCTCATTTAAGTTCAGAGCTGGCAGAGGATCACAGCAGAAGTGGCCAGGCTTAAGACGGCTACAGAATTATACAATAAGCAACTTTACGAAGTTCTATACCTTTTACATTCATCGTAACACAGAATTGTAAATATAAGAAAAAACAAATTCAATAGTTATTATTTCATCATTTTTATCTCAGTAGATTTTTAAACTTTTAAAATTAGGAACACGTTGTACTAAATAAACCATCAAGAATTCTCTTAGGGGAGTTAGCCATAACCAAAAGACAAAATAACCCCCACTACCCACTTATTTTCCAAAATTCAAATTCTTCTGTACAGCGAAACCTTGGTTGTCACACTTCCAGGGACCAAATTATCAGAGTTCTGAAGTTAAGACAACTAATGTTTTAAAGTGCGTTATCTGCAGAAATCCCTTTTCTTATTGCATTGCTTTTCATTTGATGCTCCCATTTTTACAGGTTAGGAGAATTTGGTAAGCAAGCAAGATAATGAAACTGCCTAAGGACACAGAGTAGAAAGGGAGAAGAGTGAAGAAAAGAAGCAGGCTCTTAGGCTTCTATTCTAAGCACCACTAATATCATATATCGTACACATACTGCAGATAGCATATAGCACCACTAATACCATATGCTGAATACAGCGTACAGCACCACTATATACTATATCTACATTTTGATACAACATTTTGTAATAACTATTGATTGTTGTTTACATTTGGAAGAGTTCTTAGAGATCACTTCTCATCTAACCTCCTGACTTTATTAAAGAGACAGGAAAAAATGGGTCCTAGAGAATTTGCTCCCTCAAAAATCACAGAATCAGTCAGTGGATTATAGCCTGCTCTTCATGCTCTACTTCTTAATTTTCTGGGCGTCAGTTTTAAAGTCTTATCTCCCTACTCATAATTTCAACAAGAGTCCCCATGATGACTCATCAGGAAAGAAGAGAAAATTTCTTGTTATATGTCTTCCTCCTTTCTCCAGCCCCATTCTCCCCCAATACTCCACCTGGATAACATCCGTCTGGCAATAAAGCAGTGTAAAATGATACTATGGGAAGCACCATAATGAAGTTTCAGTGTAGTGTTTCTAGCCACACAAAGCCCTTTCAGGTGACTGATTACAACAGTGACCATCTCCGAGCCCCTTGCTCAGCATCATATACATTCATAAGTATCCATGTACATTGACAAAGGTTTCAGCTAAGTGCTCACCGTGTTGGCCGTGCTGTAGTAAAGGAACTAGATCCAGGAGAGTCACCAAAGTCACGTAGAGGCCTTGGTAGTCCAAAGAAGGGTAGTCTGACAACTGAGCATCACGACTTTGCGGGCCGCGTTCTGAGGGAGCATCTCGCAGGACGCTGTAAAGGAGGGAGCGAGTAACAGTAGGGTTGATGGAACTGACCTGCGGTCTTAGAGATGGGGTGAGTGGGAATGGCACAGGAAAAAGACACATGGTCATGGGCACTGTCAAATTGGAGGCATCTTGGTTTTCCTTCTTCCCTGTGCGGGACAAAATGCTGTTGGGGGGACAAAGAAAAAAAAGAGACAACAAAGACACAAAGAACAGCACATTACATTGAAATGACACTCTAAAACAAATAATAAAACACCAGATACATTCCACATAAGATGCAATTGCCACGCCAGCAGGGTCTACCAATCTAGTACTGGTCACATAGCTTCATGCTCAGAGGTACCAATAATACAAGGTTTACTTTGTGGAAGTTTCATTGCATCTCATGTGTTATCTGGTTAGTAAGGAGCAAAAATATAAAAATGCATGTTTCAGTGCCAAACCCATGTTTTACAGTTTAGCAGTTTGGTGAAGGAGAGGTTTCCTGGAAGAAAAAACAATGGCTTTGTCTAATGAGTAAGGGCTCTTATTCCTAATTACAAGGAGCTTTCAAGGGAAAAGATGTTTTCAGCAGGACTGTCTTCATCAGGTAAATAGGAACTTGCAAAATATAGGTATGGCACTTGCAGAAACATGTTTCAGCAAAGAATAAACATGTGTGTTTATTAAGAAAGTCTTAAAAATCACATGTTTATTGCATCAAAATAATGTCTATATGTATATTATGATACTGTTTCATGACATTCTGTCAGTATCATTTGAGATAATGAAGTTTAAACAGGCATATGAATTTAGAAATAATACATATTTCTAAAATGTTAGCTAAACTACATTGGAAAAGCTATAAAATAATATATAGTTGATGGTCCGTAGCATATGTTTGTGAACTAATGATAATGGTTATTTATGTGTGTTTTTTTAAATTTTGCATGTTGGGGAGGAAACATTTTATTTTATGAATACAAACAGTGGTTTATTAAATAATTACCTTCAAAATTCTAACGACTAAGCAAGCAGTATCTGTCATATAGCTGCACATCATACAGTAAGATTTCATATATTACTGCTGCTACTTACGTTATTATTCAACAAAACTCACTAAAGACTAAAGGAAAGATAATTTAGAAAGTTAAAAAAAATTAATGGGAATAAAAATAAATTCTAAAAATAAATTGGTTTTCTTTTAGCCTTAATTTTAAAATAAAAACCTTTTTGGTAAAAGCAATAAAGCAGAAAAGTTGTGAATTTAAAAATAGAAGAAGTTACTGCTTAGCAAAATGTTTAGGTTTTGTAAAATTAGGTTATACTATTTAGCATTAAAGACAATAGCTATAGATTAGCATGATAATATCTGTGCACTTGCAAAGTGCTTTTATATAGTACACTTATGTTAGTCCAAGCAGATAACAGTTTATGAGTGGTTCATTACATAAAAATAACCTTGTTTTACAGTTGCTCTATGTGCATCAAACATTGCTAAGTTCTTAGTTAATGATACTACATTTACAATTTTACAGTGATGTGAAGAATTGGTTAGTGTCAAGCATGCTTGCTATATCAAGTTTGCATTTATTTTTATTTACTCTTAGTGCAAAATATGTCACAAAGTAAGAAAAATGACTACATGCTTTGTATTTTCCATGTGCCTAATTTACCTCGATTTCCTTTGTCTTCTGTTACCCAATGTCCGGGGGAAACAATTGATAATAATAAAAATAATTTCAGAATACTTATGTAATACTTCTTATCAATAAATAACTTAAGATTTGGTGGTTTTTTGTAATTTAAAGGGATTTAATTTACCTTTTTGTGTGTGATGTATTTGACTTTGTAAGCTTATACTTTACAACGGGATAATATCAACATTCCAGTTACCACCTGACTGTATCTATTATAAATGCCATCAGATTTTTCATCAGACTTTACACTTTTCTCACATGACTCAATTATTCCTAAGAATACCACCTTTACTAATGTTATATTCTTGATAAACCCAGTCACCAAAAATCTGTTTTAATCCTGTAGGATTCTAATCCCACTGAAAGTTCCTCTAGAATCACAATGGCTATAAGTCAAATATATTATTTCCCAAACTTCAGCCCTAAATTAACCTACTATTGGCATCTTTTCAAAATTACAAAATGTGGATCTTATAGAAGTGGTATAAGGAGAACAACATTTTGCCTTAGAAAATAAAAATAGCTGAATACCATAAATTAATGCTATCCTTTAAATTAAGTGCAATGCTCTGATCAAACTTCTTGGTGGGGGAAATAAACACATAATTTTTTCAAATACACCTTAGTGTTTTTCCAAAGTACGATGTAAGTTAACAAATACTTTGGAGGCTCTACTTTGATATTTTTCCCTTCCTGTATATGTGGGGTTCCCAAATGATAGCAACAACAGCTTCATACATGCAGGGAGGGAAGAATGTCAGCATGAAAACAGTAAAACTTCTCTCTCACTGCCTTTAGATTTGAGAATTCGGTGAGGTTGAGAAAAAAATGGCTGAAAATGAGTCATCAATGAAACCAGTTTTAAATTACCATTCATGTCTCAATGTAAGGAAATGTTTTCATTTGTGGAAAAACTCAAGAAGGGCTCATGAATAAATGTACAATGCATTGTGATTTTATGACGTTTTGTGAAGTTTATTCAGAAAAAAAAAAAAAAAAAGTATTTCCCCAACCAAACTGCCTAACTTGGGAGTTGATACAACCATTTTCCCCACCTGAAATTCTTTCCCAGAATTCTGCAAACCCAACCAAAATGAATATTAAGAATGCCCTGCTCAGAAGAGTTTGACCCAGCAGCCAGCTTTTCACCTTTCCCTTTTCCTCCTGAGATTCTCTTTATCAACCATTGACTTTCAGCATCAAGAGAGGAAGACCTCTGCTGGTGTGAGGAAAGATGAGAAGTTGCCCTGAGGTATGTGTAGCACAGAAAATTAATATGCCAAACAAACTCCCTTTAAGATTAGGAATGTTGACATTTGAGTTGAATCCATGTACTAAACAAAATTTACTTCATTATGCTAGGCTCTAAAGTTACTCTATGACTTAACCAATAAAATGGTGGATATATCTATATATACATATATACTTCCTAAGCAATTGGAAATTACGGTTCAATTAAGATTATTATGCTGAGTCTACAATCCATTTTTAAAACATATTAGGCATTTTCTGAATAGTTAGCAGCAAGCAGCTTTCCCCAAATGTAATGATTTTGTTAAAAGATTTTATGTGCTAGCAGCCTAAACAGCACCAGAAGAGAGATCTGGGGGTAGAAATTCCAAAAGAATGTTTGACGTAGGAAGAAGACTAGGATCCTTTAAGTGTCCTGCCAGGTAAAAGGCAAGATTCTTAAAAACCTTCGCTGTTGACAACATGGCCACAGGATGCTTCCACTATAAAAAGAACAGACTCCCTCCCATGTAGCAGTGAGGGGAGGTTAAACTAGATGGTCTTTGTAGTTGCTTCTAATGCTAAAAGCAAACAAAAAACTAAACTCTGAAGTTGTGTATTGCTTACTGCCGAACTCAGGTATCTGCTAAATTAAAATGAGTACAACTTGGCACTCAGATATAACTTTACCAGACCCCAGGTCACTACTAGATTAAGTAAATGCTCTAGAAGGATTCCAGCACTGGATGAGATCTGGACTAAAGTCAACTCAATTCAACGAACATTTACTGATCCCCTTCTCTGGGTCAAACACCGCTCCAGACACACGGGCTAGCAAGCTGAATAACACACAGGACTCACCTTCCACTACTAGAGTTTAAGGAACGCCCAGGAACACAAATTTGAGTCTAACTATGAGCTAAGTGGACATATGTGGACTCTTCAACTGATTTTGCAGTCAACTATGGTAACATACAATTTCTTCCCTCCTACGAATTAAATAAATTGAAGTTAAATGTCTAAGCTAATTTCTGCCTTTCGAAATAGGTACAAAACTCTACTGAGAACAGTGAGAGTTGTATGCATGCACAAATACCAGCGAACTATTGCTCCAAAAATGCAACCCTGACTCAGATGAAGCTGCTGAAATTTCAAGTTGCATATTTTAACCAAAAAAATAATCATTTTAACTTCATCGAGAATATCCAAATGAAAGACAAATAGTTATTTTGTGAGAATCATCTCTAATTCTTTCTTCTTGTTATTTTTCCCCAAGAACCTGAGTTCTGAAAGCAAGAAGTGCTTCTGAATGTAAAGATCATATTAAATGATTTAATACTATTAAATGCTTTGATAATATTAAACAATATATAATAATTTTGCAGCAGAAAATCTTCTTTGTTGTAGAAAATCTTACTGTTGATAATCTTGGACACCAAATACTTAGACAATCTTATTTGTCTTGGAATTTATTTATTTATTTATCTTAGAGATAGGGTCTCACTCTGTCACCCAGGCTGGAGCACAGTGGTGCAATCAAGGCTCACTGCAGCTTCAAATGCCTAGGCTCAAGCAGTCCTGGTGCCCCAGCCTCCAAGGAGCTTGGACTAAAGGTGCATGCCACCACACCTGGCTAATTGCTAAAATATTTTTTAGAGATGGGGTCTTACTATGTTGTCCAGGCTGATCTCAAACTTGTGGCTGGTCTCAAACTTCAAATTTGAGACTTCTGGTCTCTAACATTATCTCAGTACAGCTCCATTTAAATTCTGAAAAGATGACAAATCTTGGTGCCAAGCACTTCCTTTAATCTGCCACCTCAGTCTCCCAAGTACCTGGGATTATAGATGCCAACCACCATGCCCGGCTGTCTTGAACTTTCTAATAGCATAAATAAAATGAAGAAGTACAAACACAATTGTTATGGATGTATGTATCAACAGTTCTGTACTTCTAGAAAAAAAAAAAAAAAAAAAAGCTGGGGTAGGCAAAAGAAAATGAATTGGGTTCAGGCCAGCATTTGAACCTAGACCAACCCATGACATGTTACCTTCCCAGCGTTTGCTTTCTTAGTCCCACTCCGTGTGTGTGTGTCCTGTTCACTACAGCCTGTCAGCTCTGCTCTGACCTGCTAGCCACAGCTAATTGCCGAGCGGAAGACAGAACTGAAACACTGGGGAATTGAAATGCTGTCCACATTATGTCAGTACAGCTCCATTTAATTTCTGAAAAGATGACAAATCTTTGTGCTAAGCACTTCCTTTAATCTCAAAGAGACCCAAAACTAGTCTGTGGACTCATAATGAATGTTGGCATCCCCAAAGGCGAAGCCAGGTTTTTACTAAAAGCAGTGTCCCTATAATATGATAAATACTCGTCCTAAGAAGAAACAGTATAGCATAATTGTTGAGAGCATGTGATGTGAATTAGGGTCAAATCCTGAACACTTATTAGATAAGTAACTTTGAGCAACTTATTTAACCACTCTGCCTTAGTTTTATTATCTGTAAAATGCGTATAACAGTACACTTATCTCATAGAATTATAATGAGAGATTCAATGAGATGACACATTTAACTTCTTAGGACAGTGTTTGACACATATGATTACTAATATTATAAGACAGTATTGCTATAATAATGGTTGCAATTGTTAGTATTACCATTAGCAGATGTTGATGTTGCCTCCCTTTGAAAATGAACTCAGCTCAGTTGCATAGAATCTTCTCCAACAAGCCACTTGAACAAACTCCCTGTTTTACCACTAAAGTGCTACTACCTATGATCATATTCTAATGGTCCACTGCTCAAGAAAATGGAATCCTTACGTCTTGCAAACATGACTTTTCAGTATTTTAAATTCCTTAACTCTTGGACACAATTACTAAGACCTAAGCAGCAAGCTCTGAGGTGCCAACTAGGATGTTACAGTTTCCTGACAAATGGAATTCAACATGCTTCCTACTGAAAAGTGTCTCTCACTTTGAGAACTTTCAGAATTTGTCATAAAGAAAACTGTTTCCCATTGAGAACTTGGACCTCAAAGACAAAAGGAGAATTCAAGAGAATAGAATTGGATGCCTTGATTCATAAATTTATCTGATGATCACTATGAAAATTGGGCTAATTATTCTACTACAATTTGAGAAGAAGGAAAATATCCTGTAAGAGGCCCTAACCTTACCATGTAAGTATGAAATGTATGAATCTGATAAGCAGGAGCCCTTCAATATAGAACAGGATCACTAAGGACTCTAAAGAAGGAAAGATATTTCAAAAAATAAGAACAGAGAGATAGCAGGACTGCAAAAGATTCGTAGCTGACTTGATCACACGAAGCTTCTATCCACAAAGCATTCAGAATGCCCCTGGCAAAGCCTTCAACTGCTAGAAACTCCAGTGCCACTAGTCTTTGCAAATTTGTGTTCTCCTAATATCTGTCTTACAAAATTTTTGCTGCTATACAGCTAAAAGAAATAGTACCAAGCCAATTTATGTGTTGCCAAAATCAGATTTGAAGTGAGAAGACTGTGGTAATGGAGAAACCACATCTTGGAATTTAATGGAACGTGAGGTGTTCTTCTGAATTCTTCAATGTTATTTTCCAAAACAATTGAGCTTTTACTTGAACAGTTCATCTTTGTTTTCTCTGTTTTCTTAATCAAGATATGTGGAGTAAACAGGGCCCTCCTATCTCTACCTTATGGTAAAAGTAAACAAAAGAAAAAGAGTCCTATTTTTTTTCCTTGTCCTTCATGGAATTTCATTATCAAGGCAAAGCATGTTGAACACGTGAAGTGTTACCCAGATTAAAAATAACTATTATCACTGTATATTACACTTAGGGAAACAGAAAATGCTAATGATGAACCTAAAATGCCACATAATTCTGATTTGCTTTTAGACCAAAAGTGTTTCCAATTCTTAATTTTAAGCAATTGTAGGCTATCCTTTTAATCCCACTCTATATTAGTGCCAAATATAGAACTGTATCATTTTAAAGATCCCCTGAAAAGATGTGCAATGCGGGAAAGCAGGCAGTAGCCAGGCAACCAATCTTTTCATCTGGGCCTGGGATCCAATTTGCTACATACACCCAGAGAACTTGAGTGCAGACTCTTCTGGCAGAGCACTAGAAAACATAGGCCCTTTAAAACTTGCAATTCAATAAAAATTTAGATCCCAATAAATTCAGCAGTACTACCTAATAATTCTCTCAAAGTAGAGGATATTGTAAAGCTTACCTTAACAAGGTCTGAGAAAAGTATTTCAAGGTGTTTGCAATATCTGTTCCTGATGGTACAGGATAAATGTTGTGGAGAACCCGGTTATGATATTCCTGCAAGTACCGGATCTTGGAAGCAACTAGATAAAAGCAAAAAAAAAAAAAAAAAAAAAAAAAAAAAAAAGAAGAAGAAGAAGAAGAAGAAAAAGAAAGAGAAGAATCATCTTGTAATATGTATTAGGCATACAGTCATTTTTTAAAATGATTACATACAAGAATTTAATCAGTATTTTAAGGAACATAAGTAAATCTTTAATAGAATTCCATGATAGAAACAATTACAAAAAACTTTTAATTTCTTTTAATTGTATTCGGCACACAAAATTATTCTTAGTTTTCTGGTTTAATAGCCTATTCACAAATTATCTATTGCTTGTTTTAATCACTAAGAAAAGCAGTACTCCAAATTGTTTTCTAATCACCCCCAAGATGGCTTGTTATTAGCAAAATAATAATAGATATAAATCTCTGCTGAGGAATTATATTTAATGTTGCTTAACTAAAACTGAAAGAGAAAACTGAAAAGTCTTTCTACAACACTCAAAAAATCCTAAAATATAGGGAGTCCATTGCACGATGGCATCAATTGAAGTCAGATTATTAACTCAACATGTGATCATGAAAGTGTGTTTAGTAAATGCTTTAACTGTGAGAATATGTTAAGAGTAGATTAACATGATGAGTGTTAAGGAAGAATACAATGATCGTGCACTAATAAAAATGTAAAAAATAAATGTCACATTTTTTCTTCCAAAGAATTTCATAAATTAGGAGACTTCCTAATAGCTTTCTGAGCTTGGCTGCCCAGATCTTCTCAAGATTCAGGAGGGACTCAACAGATTTATTTACCCTCCTAGACCTACCTGGAGTCACCAGCATTGTCCACATTCCTGACCTGACCTTTGACCTGGCTGTAGTGAAGGACCCCGTTCTAGTCATTCCTCTTTGCAAATCCCAAGGAGCCATGATGATCAACGTCTTTCTGGTCTCCTCTTCCACAGGGTTCTCAACACTGTCCACTTGTCTTTTCAATCTTTAAGGCTACCAAGGGAGCCTTTTAGGTGGTATGGCTCACTGTCAGCAGTTAACAGAAGACATATCAAGTCCTGGAGAAGCAAGGCCTGCTATTCCCAATAGCCCATGGAAATAAGCTCCTGGATGCATTCTAACTCAGAATCCTTTTGATAAGTGTGGGACGTAGAAGCACAGAACGATAAAATATCAGAACTGGAAGGACCTTAGAGACCTCTTCCCATAACCACTTCCTTTTAAAGATGGGGAAAATGAGGCACATAGGTGGTCAATGGCAGAGCCAGACTAGTGCTTAGATTTCCTGATCCCAATCCAGTGATCTTTCCACTATGACATACTCTAGAATATGATTCTGAAATGATGTCCACGTGAACGTCACGTTCACATGAATGTGAACGTCCATTGCTTGACATCAATGCAATTTCCAGCAGTTACCAGGTTAATCACTGATTCTAAATCCTACATACACCATTTATCAGATTTGCCTTTTCTCTCTTCCACTACCTGAACTATTTCCATAATATGGTTAGCATTTTCCCAAAGAAATAAGTCTAGATTACAGATAATAATACCTTGAGTCTGTGTGACACATCAGCTCCAAAGAAAGCAACAAGTTTATAAACATCATCTCAATTAATTCCATAAGTATTTGGTTGTAAATAACTTTTTTTCCTAAGATAAAGTATAAATAGGTGATACTTGAAAATGGTTCAACTGCATAATCTACAAAAGTCCATTTCCTGCTCAGTGTTTTTGATCTGCTATTCATTATATTTTTAAAATCATATTACAAGAAAATCCCCATATTAATGCATAGTTCCAAGTTCCAAATATCCGAGATACATGCTAGGCCAGCACATGCTGCCTGCTCACCCACTGTCACAGTAATGAAGCATTACTGTGACTTTTCTCAAGTTTTAATATTCAGCAGGTTTCTGTAGAGTATTTCAGGAATACCATTAATCATTGCACCACCTAAGAAAAGGAGTTGATAATAGTACAGGGTACGGACAGTAAGTGCAAATGAGGAAAAAACTCACAGATCCCCCAACTCAGTGGCTTGCTCATAATTCAAGAGCTATAAAACCATCACTACACAACGATTACAAGCATTCAAAAATGTTTGTTAAATGAAAGGATGTTCTTTTTATAGCTCTTTTCATTAAAGTGCAACAGTAGCTCCTTTCCACAGGTACCCAAATATGCAGAGCAAAGCAGAGACGAGAGTCTCTTTTTTCTTTGAGATCTTTTAATATTTTACAAAAGTCATATTGCATTGTCTCTGTGTACTTACCTGTTCATTTTTCTATACCAGCTTGTAAATTTCTTAAGGGCAGAAACTATACCTTACTCATGGCTCTATCCCAAGCCTAACACACCGGTACTTAGTAGGAACTCAGTATGTTCATAGGATTAAATGAACAAATGAATTAATACTTTAGTAACAGCACTTATCACTCAGGTCTTTAGGATATATAGAGAGTATACATATCTGCATATATATGTACACTATACACATATATACCTGCATATAGACATATGACAGATTGTGGACTCTTCATCCTTAGTGCCAGACACTTAGTAGGTACTCAATAAATCATTGATAAGTGAAGATGAAAAAAAAAAAAAAAAGAAGAAAGAAAGTGGGATAGAGAAAGAGGAAGAGAGTGGTGAGTAATCATGAAAGACCATTTATAGAACAGATTGAAAAAACTGTTCCAGCCAATTTGTGCATTGGTGAATGCAATACAATCTTAGCAGTCATAGATTTAACTTCCATGTTTTCAACAACTCGAGAGCAGCCAAAAAGGTCCGTTACAAATAGTAATTTGTAATTGTGCCAAGGATGTGAATAAAACTCATTTACAGTTCAATTTTGTGCACTAGAGGTGGTCATTTGGCTGGTTAATAAGCCCATGTGAGCATCCAGGAGCCTCATCAAAGCAGAGTTCCTCTTTACTCCACACACATACCTGACTGCTGCTGCGGAGACTCCAATAACTGGGCCCGATAGATATAAATGAATGATCTTCAACCTCAACTGACCCTAAGGCTACATTTCTCTAGTAAGCTCCTTCTTCTACACTCTTCAGTGATAGTTACACTGTCTTCAAAACTCCCCCCGGCACCACCCCTTTCCTTATACTTTAAAAAGCCATCTGTTATTGACTGAATTTTGTGGCGCTTAGAATTCATATGTTGAAACCTTAACCTCAAAATGTGACTGTACCCAGAGATAAGGCGTTTAAAAGGGTGATTAAGTTAAAATGAGGCCGTTTCGGTGGTGAACCCTAATCCAATCTGACTGGTGTCCTTGTAAGAGGAGATTAGGACACATAAGAGATACCAGAAATGTGGGAACACAGAGGAAAGGCCACATGAGGACAAAGAGAGAAGGCAGACATCTGCAAGTGAAGGAGAGAGGCCTCAGGAGACACCAAACCTGCCAACACCTCGATCTCAGACTTCAAGCCTCCAGAACTGCGAGAAAATATATTTCTGTTGTTTTAGCCACCCCATCTGTGGTACTTTTATGGCAGCTGGAGCAAACTAATACACCATCATAGAGAAAATATTTTCTTTTCTTTTTTCGAGACGGAGTCTCGCTCTGTCGCCCAGGCTGGAGTGCAGTGGCGCAGTCCCAGCTCACTGCAGTGAGTGACCTCTGCCTCCCGGGTTCACACCATTCTCCTGCCTCAGCCTCCCGAGTAGCTGGAACTACAGGCACCCAACACCACGCCCGGCTAATTTTTTGTATTTTTAATAGAGATGGGGTTTCACCATGTTAGCCAGGATGGTCTCGATCTCCTGACCTCATGATCCACCTGCCTCTGCCTCCCAAAGTGTTGGGATTACAAGCGTGAGCCACCATGCCCGGCCCTGAGGAAATCTTATTAGTAAGGGTTAAGAGTATGAACTCTGAAATCAAACAGTTCTGACTTAAGACCTTGGATCTATCTCCACTTAAGCCCAATTTCCTCATCTGTAAAATGGGGATAATTATATCGACTTCATAGGGCTACTGTGATTATTGTGCTATTGTGATTACTGTGCGAGTGGATACTTTGCACAGTGCCTGCTATACACTCCACATATATTAAATAGTAGATGTCAAAAACCTACTAGCATCTCCTTTCCTTGTCCTGCCTAACACCAATCCCACCACTCACTGGGGCTCTCCATCCATCAGTGTGTCTCCTATGGACTTAATCTCTCCCGCTTTGCTAAATCATTCCTACCAGGATTCAAACAAACTGTAGAATCTCCCTTGTCGACGGGAAATAAAAAAACCTCTCTCCTGCCTTTCCATTCCCCCTCCAGTGACGGGTCTCTGCCTTCAGAGCCAAGATGATGAAGAGCTGTGCACACATTCTCCTCTCTCTGTCACTTCCTGTTCCTCCTTCCACTCACTCCAGTTTGGCTCCCACATCCACCACTGTACCGAGTCCTTTTCCCATAATCATCTGGAGCCTCCAGATTGCCAATCCGTTGGGTACTTTCTGATCACCATTTTCCTAGGCTTTTCAGAGCATTCTGTACAGTTGATCCCTCCCTCCTTCCTTCTTGAAACTCTCTCCCCTTGGCGTTCCAGATCCCACATTCCGCTGGTCTGCCTCCCGTGGAATGTATCCTTCTTCAAGTGCTTTGCCACTTCCCCCTATTGCTTGATGTCTAAGTGTTGGAATTCATCAGGGCTCAGTTCTAAACTCTCTGTTCCTCTCTCTCGATATTCTCCCCATAGGCAATCCCAACCATCCACAGGGCTGTCAGGACCGTCCAGGGGCCAACTGCTCTGAAAGGTCTGTCTCCATCCCGGGAGGGTAGCTCTTGTGAATAACAGGCCTCATCGATTCAATTTCTCCACTTGGAAATCTTATAAATATCTCAAAGAAAACATGTCCAACATTGACTCTTAGGTCTCCCTTCCCCCAAGAAAGAAGCCTACTCCACCATCCGTGTAATCCACCTAGTCACTCAAGCAAAGCATTCTAAAGTTCATCCTTGACAGCCCCTATTCCCTGCCGTATCTCACTCCTCTCATCCAGTCCATTGCTAAGTCCTATTAATCACTAAGTCTTATCACTAAATCCTATCAAATACATCTCCCAACTGTCTTCTGTTCTTTATCGTCACTGTCATTACTCAGGAGCAGCATCTCCTGATCAAGTCTAACAGCCTCCTAACTCATTTTTCAGATTTCTTTTTGCTTCTCTCCACAGTTTCTCCTCAGAGCAGCCAAACAGATCTTTTTAAATTATAAACTGCTTCATACTGTCATAAACAGTAACCACTGCTCAGAGTACTTCATGGGCTGCCCACTGTCTTCAGGACAAAATCCCAAATCCTCCTTAGTGTGGTTAAAGTCCCTGCCTATCTTCCACCCTAATCTCATGACACAAGAGCCAGACACTGTTGTGGTTATTTATTTTATTTATTTTACTTTATTTTATTTTATTTTTGAGACAGAGTCTTGCTCTGTCGCTCAGACTGGGGCACAGTGGTCTGATCTCCGCTCAGTGCAACCTCCACCTCCCGAGCTCACGTGATTCTCCTGCCTCAGCCCCGCCAGTAGCTGGGATTACAGGCGCTGGTCACTGTGTCTGGCTAATTTTGTATTTTTAGTAGAGCCGGGGTTTCACCATGTTGGCCAGGCTGATCTCAAACTCCTGGCCTCCCAAAGTGCTGGGATTACGGGCATGAGCCAGCCACCATACCCGGCCCCTCTTTTCCTTAACACTGTTTTTTGCTTTTTTGTGTTTCTTTTTTTTTTTTTTTTGCTTGAAAACCTTTCTATGTCCTTGTCCCTCTTCATAGAGTGCTTTCCCTCCACATTTTGTGGGACTAACTCCTACTCATACTTCAAAACCGACTTTAAGTGTCCCTTCCTCATCATGAAGGTCTTTGCAAACTTCCTTGTCTGAAATGATTCCCCGATCTCCACCTTCATTTCTTTCTGTGTAACACTCTGCGGTTTTGTCCAGAGCAGTGAGAACAATTTGTAATGATGTGTTTCTTTAGGTGACTGTTGACTGTCTTTGCTAAGTGAACAGTGAGCTTTTTGTTCACCATTGTGTACCTTTGGTGCCTATTAAGTATTGAATTTGCTGAGTTCCTAGTAAGGATGAAAATAGACAAGGCAAGAAGGGAAAGAATGGCCTTTTACAGCTGTTCAACTTTGTGTCTTTATAAAAATAGCCTAGGAGGCCAGCTATTAAAACTGTGATGAAAATGAAGAAAAAAAACAAAAGGGGTCTGTGCATACACAAATTTAATCTCTGTTCGATATTTTACTGCCCATTCTATCCTCACCGTTTCTTAGGGGCTTTGCTACTTTTTGGGAGCAAAAGTCATAAAAGCAAAATTCACTCATAGAATAAACAGTACTTTAACAAAATTGGGATTGCATAAAACATAAGTTTTAAATCTTTCTTCTTTAAGTCTTAAGCATTTTCCTATGTCACTAAATATTTTTAACGGAGATCCATCCCTATTTTTGAAAAATTTAATTAGCAATGCTCATTATCATAAAAGGAAAAAATTCAGGTAAGCAACATGAAGAAGATAAAAACACCTAAAGGGCCCACTACTGAGAAACAACTGTAGTTAACATTTTGGCATGTTATCCTTCTAGAAAATTTTCTCTGCATAAATACACATTTACCAGAATGGGATTAAACTGTGTATAGTTTTAGAATCTGCTTTCCTCACTTTCTAGGCACTTCTGTATCATCATTTTAATGGTTTTAAAATTTCCTTTATGTAAGAGAATCATAATTTACTTTACCAATAATCTATTTGTGAGATTTTGGGGTGTTTTCCAGTATTTTATTCAATGCTGCAAAGAATATTCTTTTCTTTTCTTTTACTTTGTTTATTTTTTGTAGAGACAGAGTCTCACTATACTGCTCAGGCTGGTCTCGAACACCTGGGCTAAAGGGATCCTCCTGCCTCGGCCTCCCAAGTGCTAGGATTACAGAAGTGAGGTGCCACGCGAGACCAGAATATCCTTTTAAATACTCTATGTGCACACAGCTTTAATTATTTCCTTAGAATAAATTTTTAGTTACGAGATTGCTGAGTCATATGGAAAACACTCATTGTTAAAGCTCTTGGTAAGAATTAAGAAATCGTCCTTCAGAAAGACAGTACCTGTTTACATACCAGCAGAGTATATACATCATTAAGTGTGAATAACATCTCT
>NW_012104253.1:11296787-11298818 GCF_000951045.1 Mandrillus leucophaeus
TATTACATTTGTACTCCCCTGGGACTTGTCACAATGCTAGGTACATAGCAGATGGTCAACAGCAGCACAGTGGTTGAAATGAATTGAAAGTTTAAATGTCAATTATCTTTAGTCCTATTAATATTCCCTAAATAACTGCTTTAAAATTCTAATATCATTTACACTAATAAGTAATTTCGAGATAAAATTTGCTTGTATAACATGCAAATAATGCAGTAGTCTTTTTCATGATTTATTTCCTTCCATCTCTCATTCCAATGGAACCCCCCAAAATTTTATAGGTTCTTCATTATCATTTGCAGTACTCATTTTTTTTCCTGCAAATTGGCTACTCCAACTTTATTTTTAATTACTTAGACCCCAAACATGTTGAGTCATGGTGTTATCACGACGCCCTGCAGAGATCCCTGGGAGGGAATGTGAGTATGTGAATTCCCTCCTACAGCTATGTGTGACTTCAAGCAAATCACTTAATATGTATAAGCCTCAGGAGTTCTTATTTGTTTGTTCTGTTCTGTTTTTGCTAAATGAGAAATTAAAGTAACATTTTCCCCACATTCTTTGCCAGTGCTAGTTATTAATATTGTAGATTTGACAGTATATGTCCTAATTCCATCTTAATTTTTTATTGGTTTCTTCTTGCATGACATAAAGCCTAAGATTTTACAGATGGTTTTCTGTCATTGCCCCCTTATAAGCCATTCATCTTCTTTTCATTCTAAGCTGTCATTAAGAAATGATAGACATAAATAAAGAGGATGCGGACATATTTCACAAATGTGCGTTGTTATAACTATTCACCATAATGGTTTAAGTAAAAATCATGCCTGATACCTTTTTAAATTTTTCTCTTGACTAGCGGATCAATAAGGAATCAGACATCCTCCTCAATTACCTGCCACTGCATATCTGTCTTTACTCACTATTTTTGTGTCCTTCATATAGACTAGTGATTCTACTTATTGACCCTACTGGTTCTGTCTAGAAATCAACCCCAGGGTCTACCCTTTTCGCCTTCCACGTTGACATCACCTTAATTCAAGCTTTTGTAATCTTTTCCCTAGATTAACTGCTGTGATGTCCAGACTGATCCCTTCTTATCCTTTTTCCGCATGACACCCAGTGTGATCTTTCTCAAGTTCAAATCTTCCTCATTTTCTGCTGGTTGAAATCCAAACAATTAACTTAGCATATCGAGCCCAGCATGAAAAGCTCCCTGCTCACCTGTCCGGTTTCACCTTCTGCCTCTTTTCCTTGTGTCCCACACTTCAGTTATACTGACTTGCAAAAACTCTAACTCATGATGCTGTTATTCCTACATGTTTCTAGACACACTCTCTACTACAGGAATACAATCCACACTTCTTTGCCTGGCTAAATTCTAAGAATTCTTTAAAGCTTAGCTGTACCCATTTCCCCAGTAGATAACTAACCTTCCCACAAACCACATTACATGCATCTCCTCAGCACGTTCATAGCACACGGGACTTCCCTCTATCATGGATGGCATTTATCAACGCATGCTACAATTATTAACTCAACGGCTGTCTCCTCCACTAGGCTATCAGAACCTTCAGATCAGAAACGGTCTCTTTAATTTTAGTATACCCAGCATTTAACAAGTGTCTGGTCCTAAATGTTTGCTGAATGACTGAATGAAGAAATGAAGAAATGAATGAATGAATTGCCACAGGACTCTTGACACAATGAAGCAGTTCAGAACTTATTTTCCTTTCATGGGCTAGTTTTGAATCTTGAATATAACAGGAAAGTTTCCACTACCTCCTCTTCCTACTACTCATAGGAAGAACAATTTGTATCATAAGAACTACTTGTATCACTTTCCTCTAGAATCCCCCAATTCCACCACCATCCATTTTGGGGTATGGAGCTGGTCTGGCTGAAAGCTTAAGAATCGAATAAGGATGGGATCATATCTTCAAGGACAGAGTGAGATCAAAGAATACCCATTCCAAGAGTCAGAAGGCCAAACAGAGAGCCCCACTCTACGGAACTAACTGTGTGAGAAGC
>NW_012104253.1:11298868-11322470 GCF_000951045.1 Mandrillus leucophaeus
ACAATGAAGCAGTTCAGAACTTATTTTCCTTTCATGGGCTAGTTTTGAATCTTGAATATAACAGGAAAGTTTCCACTACCTCCTCTTCCTACTACTCATAGGAAGAACAATTTGTATCATAAGAACTACTTGTATCACTTTCCTCTAGAATCCCCCAATTCCACCACCATCCATTTTGGGGTATGGAGCTGGTCTGGCTGAAAGCTTAAGAATGGAATAAGGATGGGATCATATCTTCAAGGACAGAGTGAGATCAAAGAATACCCATTCCAAGAGTCAGAAGGCCAAACAGAGAGCCCCACTCTACGGAACTAACTGTGTGAGAAGCTAGGCATGGCCTCAAGGTTATAGGATGATATGTGCCCCTCTCTCACCCTGCCAGCTCAGAGAACACTCAGAGCAGAGGCATATAAATATTTTTCATTTTCTGAGTCAGTCTTGACTGAGATTAGAGCTATGTACCTCTAGGTGCCGGAAAGTGAAACACCCTTCATAGAGGAAAATCTCTAAGAAGGACGTTTGGGGAAAAATAATCTTACGAGGAACGGTAGAAAAAATACAGGGCTTAGCACAGCTAACATTGGCCCTATTCTATTCAGAATGAGTTAGATTCCCTTCCTCTATTGGATTAGAGCCACAGCGAAGAGGCCCTGAGGGTAGAAGGTATCCAGGCTACCCCACTGGCAGACACTCATCATCTACCTTCAGTAGTCACCATCTGTCCCCTTCTACTCTTTCTCTCTTTTTTTCTTGCTTAAGTATTTAAAGCATATCCTATACATCACATTATTTAACTTATCAATATTTTCATATAATTTCTCACTAATAAAGACATTAAGAATATAATGACATACTATTATCACAACATTAACAAATAAATCCTTTAATATCGGAAGCCAAACAAGATTTGAGGGGTATTTTCCAAATTCCATATGCTCCCTTCCCTCATTCACAGATTAGCAACTATCACCTGCACTCACCAGTCTCCTAAGGAAAACCACACAAACTCTGAGAATATGGGCCTTGGGGTTTCTTAGTTTCCATTTCCAGCCACATGTTCCAACTTTTCCAAGTATTTCATCATTCACCTCATCATACATCTGTAATTTTCTGCAGCTCCTACAAGAGTCACCTCAACCCTCCTCCTTGCCTCATCTCAACAATGAGAGCTTTTCACACACACAAACACACACACAATCCATTTTACTGATGGGAAACACAAAACAAAGCAGAGGCACCAAAAGTCTAAGTCCAGGGTATATTTGAATTCTGGCTTTCTATTTACTATGAGAACGTGGACAAAGTCATGAACTTCTCTGAGTCTCAATTTCCTAATTTATAAAATGGGGGTAATTATATCTATCTCACAGAGTTGCTATAAGGACTTTCAAATATTGCATATATAAACTACCTAGCACAATGACTAGCACATAGTAGATAATAAATTACTACTATAATTAGCCATTACAGGTGAGTTTCTCTTCTTCCCCTTTCCCAGTTCAATACTCTGTCCCTTAAAATGGTGTAACCTATGGAGTAAAGAAGACAGAAGACATACTAGTGATCTTGTGTCATCAATAAAATCAAGAATAGCCCCCTACACACACACACACATAGACACACGCGCACATGCGAGGTGCACACACACACACTCTACTGCTGCATGTGGTACTAAAATTTATTCTATATTCAGAGATTTATCTTGTAAAGAACAAAAGACAAATGCAACTAATAAAAAAGATATATTCAGAAATGGAGATGTGGGAAGAGCAAGGCGACAATGCACTGTTTGACAACTGTAGCACACAAGCAGAGTTCTTTGCAAATCCTTGATCAAAGAAAGATATTCTCTTTTGAGGAAAGTCATCTTCTTTAACTGAAAGCAAAACCTCATAAAAGACACAAATGAAGGGTTGTGGAAGAGGATACACAGGTAGAGAGGCTGAACAGTCCCAAGGATGTCAAATGTCACAAATGGCATTGTTAAACTCTTCCAAATATTTACATACTTACATACATAGTCTTCAGCCAGTTTTGGTTTCAGGTAGCAAATTTTACCTGGCACTTTCAGCAGACAGGGGAAGTCAGCAAAGAACATTCCTGTTCTTTGGCAAGTGACTCCAACACTATCATCATTAGCATCATCAACATCATCATCATCATCATCCATTACATTTGTATGGCCATTTACATTTTTCAAAGTACTCCACATACATTATTTAATTAAATTTTTTCAGCATTTAACATGTGAAAAGCAAAATGTCCAGCCTAGGGAATTTTAGACATTAGCAACAAGTTAAGCAGCAAAAGTGAAAGGAAAGATACCAGTGTTCTTATTCATTCATCAGATAGTGATTAATGAAGCACTTCGATATATCAACATAAATAAGACAAAATCCTTACCTCTAGAAGGTCACAATAATCACAATAATAATTCTAAATTCTGAGTGTTTACTATATGCTGGTAAACATAAAAATAGTTGTGTTGCTATTATTTCCACATTACCAATGAAAAAACTGAGGCTGAGAGAGGTTAAGTAACTTGCCCAAGATCATGTAGGAGGTAAATGATAGAGCCATTTCCTGATATGTCACCTATAAAGAGAAACATTTGAACTAGCTGTGACCCCCACTGCACATTTTAGTACACTATGTATACACACACACACATCCGTACATACATACATAAAACCATCTAGTTAGCTTTCATACATGAATTAGTAAGACCTAACACCTGTCAATGGAAAAAAGTCTAGGCCAGATGTGATGGCTCATGCCTGTAATCCCAGCACTTTGGGAGGCTGAGGCAGGTGAATGACTTGACCTCAGGAGTTCAAGACTAGCCTGGGCAACATAAGTGAGACCCCATTTCAACAAAATAAAAATTTTTTAATAACCAAGTGTCATGGTGATACCTGTAGTCCCAGCTACTTGGGAGACTGAGGTGGGAGAGTGGCTTGAGCCCAGAAGATTGAGGCTGTGAGCCTTGATGGCACCACTGCACTCCAGCTTGGGTGACAGAGTGAGACCCTGACTCAAAAAAAAAAAAAAAGATTTAAAAAGTCTAAACATGGAACTGCTTCCCGGGTCCCAGTGATGGGACACTTGCAATAAAGAAAAGGGAAAAAAATGTATTCCCCTCAAACAATCTATTCCGCCTCAAAAAAGGAGGTTTCTATTCCAGTTTCTAATGCACTATTGGTCAAGAGAGCTTGTACTAGAAACTTTGAAAGTCAGATTCATTTCATGATGTGATGAAGAAATTAATACAGCCAGTGAATTTTCTTCAAGTTGAATGTTGGATATGTAATAATTTGACACAGAACATGGAAATCTATTCTATTTTGATGCAACTGGGTTAGGTTATAAAGACTTGTTTTTCAAAGTTTACTGAGCAGCTTACTCAGATCAAGATTTTGAAATTAGAGAATCTGAGGCCAAATTTTAAGTACTTCCTACCCCACTGGAAGAGTGACTCACAAGCTTGCACTTTCTAATTGATGAGATAAGACATCTGAATACTGTGCTTATTTTACTTGAAACTGCAAGGGGAGGGAGAGAAACAAGAGCATTACTGATCTTTTCAAGAAAGTATAAATTCAGACATATGGATTTAGCAAATGAAAGCTAGAAAATTATTTAATCTCTCATTACTAAATTTCACTGAGCTCTCTATTTAAAAAATCATAGGTTTTTGAAGAACCGAGGAATTATTTGGTGAAAATTAAATAATTTTAGGGATATACGAAGGCTGATGATTATGAATCATTAAGTTTCTACAACTAAGTGCAATACTCAAGACATATCTGAAGTATTAACCACCTATCCAATGTGGCTCAATTTCAAAACAAAATGATTGCACTGAAAATAAATTCTACTCCCTAAGAAGACACAGATAGCCCAGAATTGCCTAAACAAGAAGACGCATCGTAGCCAGCACTGTCCTTAAATGTCTGGCTATGTGGAAAACCTCTGGGAATTATTTGGGATACACTTTCCTGTGGAAGCGCGATTCTCTTCCATGACAGTGCGAAAATTCAAGTTGCCATTCGTGATCAACCTGGAGTCAAAATTCAGATGTACTTTGATTCAGAACATACTACACAATTCAGAAGAATCATTCAGTCCATCAAACAGCAAAATTTTTACTTGAACAAAATGAACCACAATTAAATATAAAATTACAACTCTCTAAAGACTGTTTTTAAGACTCTTAAAACTATAATAGTATTGTTATAGTGTTTCCCATGTGCCAGGCACTGTTCTATCCTTTTAACTCTCTAAGCCTCACAACAATTCTGTGAGGTAGGTGCTCTTTTATTTCCCTGCTCTTATTTCTTTACCGATGAGAAAACTGAGAAAATTGTTATCAATTTAAAAAA
This sequence comes from Mandrillus leucophaeus, assembly GCF_000951045.1. Taxonomy (NCBI): domain Eukaryota; kingdom Metazoa; phylum Chordata; class Mammalia; order Primates; family Cercopithecidae; genus Mandrillus; species Mandrillus leucophaeus. The sequence continues at coordinate 11,303,251 of NW_012104253.1, forward strand.
TTCGGCCAGGCGCAGTGGCTCACTCCTATAATCCCAGCGCCTTGGGAGGCCGAGGTGGGTGGGTCATCCTGAGGTCAGGGGTCAAGACCAGCCTGGCCAACATGGTGAAACCCTATCTCTACTAAAAATACAAAAATTAGCTGGGCATGGTGGTGAGCACCTGTAATCCCAGTTACTCTGGAGGTTAAGGAAGGAGAATCGCTTGAACCTGGGAGGCAGAGGTTGCTGTGAGCCGAGATCACGCCATTGCACTCCAGCCCTCCAGCCTGGGTGACGAGAGTGAAACTCCATCTCAAAAAAAAAAAAAAAAAAAATCACGCAGTCCAGGTATAATCTGTTCTTTCACACATTCAGTAAATGTTCATTGTAGTTAACTATGTGCCAGTTGCTGGGGATGTAACAGTGCACAAGACAGCCACAGTCCCTGATGTCATGCAGCATATGAGAAAATGTGAAAAATGAGCGAAAAGACAGTAAATATTTTTTAAAGGTCTATAAAAATATTACAAGAGACTCAAATACAGACTAAAGAAGCGGCTGGGAAATGCCTTCTTGACACAGGATAGTCCGGGAAGACCTTTCAGAAGAGATAATATTTAAGTAAGACATGAAGGATGAGAAGATGCTAGGCATGGAAAAGTAAGAGAAAGGTTCTGGGTCAGGACTGCAAAGTGAAGACAATCATCTAAATCATACACAACTAAAATGTCACCAAATTACAGTAAAAGCATTTTTCAAAGACAAGAAGAAAAGGAGACAAGGCAAGAAAATACAAAGCGAGATCATTTTTGGAAGCTTGCAAGCCAATAGAGAAGTAGCAGTTGACTTGGAAGAGACCAGAAAAAGTCAAATCCCAGGCCAGCAGCAGTGCTAAGAACCAACTGATTCCAAAGCCAAGAACCAACTAGTGTGCATTTCAGGCTTCTCAAAAGGCACAGAAATGGCAGCAACAGATAGCTTTGGAACAAGAAGTAAGGGGCAGAAGAGGGTGCTAAAAAAATGAAGGGGATTGGCTGAAAACTGTTTAAGAGCAATGAGAACCCTATATTTTCTCCCCTACTTTACATACCTGACAGAGCACCTTTCCTCGACTCAGAAAATCTCAAGTTCATTGCCAGAAGAGAGACACATCAGAGGATCTCCGGAATGGCAGAGACCAAACAGAATGGAAAGCCAGGATAATCTACCTAACCAAGGGGATTTGCTGGCTATATGAAGTGTAAATGCTAAATGCAGAGCGCAACCAAACCCTGCCCTCCAACCCCTGGCAGCTAGACCCTTACCCTTCAGGCTGGAGACTAGAAGCCTCTTTTTTTCCTCCTTCCTTCTGTGAATCTGACTAAGTCAAAGAGGAAAGGTCTGAAGACAGTGACACCAGGGGTGCCCCCAGTAAATGGCCCTCTAACCTGCCCAGGTCAGCTTCTTAGTTTCAGCCCTTAATTGTGAGTAGACAGGGAAGGATGGCCAACAATCTAAAGAAAGTCTCTAACTGTAAGACCAGAAGGAGAGAAAATCAACTTGGAGAGAAAGAGTCTGTAGGGAAGAAGAAAACTTTATCTTAAAAAAACAAAAAAACAAAAAAAAAAACCTGTTACTAATATCAGAAAGATAAGATACTCTACCTATGAATGAATGCTGTTGTGTTGTTAGAAAAACAACATACAGTGAAGAAAAAAAGTTTTTGTAGATGAAAAACATAATCCCAGAAATAATCAATAGAAGGTTTAGAAGATACAATTGAGAAAATTTCCCCAAAGTACAGCAATAGACAAAATAAAAGAGAAATGACAAATACAGGATAGCCAATATCAGAATATAAGGAGTTTCAGAAAAAGGTAATAGCAAAACCAAAAGAGTTAAAACTATTAACAAAATTAGTTAAGAACTTTTTAGATAAAGGTGGATTAAAAGAGCCCACCACAATGAGTAAAAATAGACACAGCAATGCACATTGTTATGAAATGTCAGAAGCTAGGAACAAAGAAAAGACTACAATCTTCTAGAGAATTTTTTAATTTTTTTATTACTTAAGAAAGACCAAGAATCAAAATGGCTTTCAAATTCTCCAAAGTAACACTGGAAACAAGATAAGGATGAAGTAATGCCTTCAAAACTCTGAAAAACAACGTTCCCAAAGTAGAATTCTACGTTCAGGCAAACTACAAATTAAAAATAAAGGCATATTTAGACATTCATAGATGCATTGTTTCTCCTGGGAGAAGAAACACCCGGTTGTGTATCAGGCATAGAGGGCAATCAGTCAAGGTCAGAGCAATGTGGTTTGAGAGACAAATTCCTGAAAGTTGCCATCACCAAGAACCCCAGACCATGCTTTTAACCCAATGCAGAATGCCTTGGCAAGCGTGGCCCAGATATTTGTTCTTGAGCCAATAAAGTTCCTACTTTCCTCCACAGTGGCCTCAAACAGCTAAGGACACTCGTTTTTACCCCCACAGAAAGTGTCTGCTTTGACCTGCTTCTAAGAGCTAGAGGCAGGTCATGTTGAGCTTAAGCAGAAAACATAGAGTAACCCACTCCCTGACCACATTTCTGGTCAGAGGCCCCCTGGCCTACACGACAGAACCCCCAAAGCCTCAACCGGGAGGAACCCCTTCTTTCCCAGGACTCACTTCTGACTTTGCTCAGTGACCTCCCAAAGAGGAGCTCTCAAGGAAGCTGAATTTAGATTGTGGCCCAGACACAGTTTAGCACATCTTCATGATATGAAAGAGGGCATACAATTATGTATACACTTTCAAAAGTAATAATAACGTACACCCATTTACCCACCACCAGATTAAAAGATAGAACATTTCCTATATCTTATCTGTACCTACCGCTGATTTAATCCCCCCTCACACACCGTAGATATAAGTCCCTTTCTAATGTTTTCATTTATCATTCCCTTGCTTTTCAGTTTCATCCCCTGATGATGTATTATCCAAACATTAAATTATCTAATGCAAAAAATTGAAGGTCAAGCATGATCCCAATGGCGTAAGAAAAACACAATATGCATATTGTCATTGTTGAGAAGGCTCCCATATTTACAAGTTGGATTTTTTCTTTTTTTTTTTTTTAGAGACAAAGTCTTGTTCTGTTGCCCAGGCTGGAGTGCAGCGGAGCAGTCACTGCTCACCGCAACCTCAAACTCCTGGCCTCAAGCGATCCTCTGGCTTCATCTTCCCAAGTAGCTGGGATTAAAGGCACGCACCATCACGCCTGTGCCCTGTATTCATGACTTTTGATAATCATTTCTTTATTAAAGAATAAAGAGCTGCTGTGACTTCATTTTGATCCAGAAACAGACAGTAGATGAATAGCCACAAGCCTGGTTCTAAAGGCAGCAGCCATTTATTTAAGAAACGGATCTAAAAACCAGAGACTAGAGTTTAAGCACTCAAAAATAATCAGCTTAAATATGGTAAAAGAGGAGGATTCTGCAAAGAGGACGGTGGTAGCAGCATAGTTTTTGAGTCAACCCGGGGCCGTCTGTTAAAAACAGACAGATCAGTGAGGACAACAAAACCAAAGACCCACTGACAATCTCTACAACAAAATTAGGAGACAAAGTATCACCGTGGACTAAATATGAAAGGACGGGGACAGACTGCTGACAGCCACACAGCCATGTGGCTTCAGCATCCATGCAGGAAGACACGAAAGGAAGGCAGTCGGGTCTCTGATGGTCTTCAGAACAGAACTCTCAAGTCATCAACAGCTACTCACTGGAAGCTGGGGCCCAGTCTGAAAACAGGAGTCAAAGCAAAGAGGGAGTTCCTCCAGTGATAAGATCTGAAAGTGATGGAGCAGATTCTAAAAACGAACAAACCAAAAACTACTTTCCTGAAGCAAGTGAGGGAATCCCACAAGGAAAAAAAAACCCTAAACTCTGGATCCCCAAACTCTGACATCTCTGACTGACCCCTGAACCACACAAGTGCAAAACAGACCCAAATCAGCCCAGCTAAAGACACAAGATCTGAACAAAGTAAGGAACTGCTGCATGAGAACAGAGTTTGCAATTCAATCCCAGTCAGGAAAACTACCCATAAAACAAAGGAAACAACACCTCATCAGTGGGAAATAGTAGAGCCCAAAGTCTCCAAAACTTAACATTCATAATATCCAGGATACAACTCAAAATGACCCAGAATAAGAAGAACCAAGAAAATAAAACACATTCCCACAAGAAAAGTCAGTATATTCTGATCCTGAAAGGAAATAGATGCTGGAACTAACAGACAAGGAGTTTAATGAATTGCTAAAACTATCTTCAATTAAGTAAAACAAAACGTGTTTTCAATGCATGAAACTCTCATCAGAGAAATGGGAAGTCTCATCAGAGAAATGGGAAGTCTCAGCAGAAATTAAAAAAAAAATCATACAAGAAGAACAAGATGGAAATTCTAGAACTGAAAAACAATTTCAGAAATTAAAAAAATTAACCGAATGAGCTTACAGCCATTAGAAACAGACATGACAGAGGAAAGAATACATGAACTTGAAAACAGAGCAGTAGAAAGTATCCAAGGTGAATAACAGAGGAGAGAAACGATTAAAAAAAAAAAAAAAAAAGGCGAGCCTCAGAGGTTGGTTAGGTAGCATCAAACAGTAAGAGGTACATATGTGTGATGGGAATACCAAAAGGAGAGGACAAAAAGAATGGGGCTGAGAAAATATTTGAGAAATAATGGCCAAAGAGTCCTCAGATTTGGTAACAGGCAGAAATTTTCAGACGTGAAATGACAAACACCAAGCAGAATGAACACCCAGAGGCCCAGGCCAATAGAAGCCCACATGACACACAGACTGTTGAAAGTCAAAGATAAAGAGCAGATCTTCAAACCAGCAAGAGAAAAACAATAATTTACATACATTTTATGGATATATGGCAAGTAATGGCTGAATTCACCTCTGAAACCAAGAAGGCCAGAGGGAATAACATTTTTAAAGTACTCAAAGGAAAATGTCGAAGCGAAATCCTGTATTCAGCAAAAATAGTATTCAATAATATAAAAGCAAAATAAAGACTTTTTCAGACAAAGGAAATCTAAAACATTTGGTCACAAGTAGAGCTGCACTACAAAATACGTGAAGGAAAGTTTTTCAGGCTAAAGAAAATAAATTTCAGATAGAAACTGGAGCCCTCAGGAAAAAAAAAACAAAGAACACCAGAAATGGTAAATATCTTGATAAATGCCAAAGACTACACTTTCTTTTTCCTGTTAATTTCTTTATTTAACCATATAATTTTAAAATTAAAGTTACAGCATTGTCTTGTGGGGTTTATAACATATGTAGATGTATTACATAAAATAAGTATAAAATAAAGAGGGATATGGGCCTATAAAGTTGCAAGATTTCTATATTTTAAATGAGGTAGTACGTTATTAACTGTGAAAAATTAAGGATGTACAAATAATTGCTCAGTCAACCAGTATTTTAAAAATGCAAAAAAGAATATTTAAAAAGACAGTAGGAAAACTTTAAAAGGGTGAAAGGAAATGAATGGGAAACATAAACCAGATAAACAGTATGTGAAGGTAGTCCGGAGTAGCAATATTAATATCAGATAAAATAGATTTCAAAGCAAAATATATTAACAAGAATTAAAAAGACATTTCATAAAAATAAAAGAGGTATTCAACAAGAAAACATAGCAATCATAAAAGTGTATGAACCCAGTAACACAGCTTCCAAACACATGAAGCAAAAATGACAGATTTAAAGGGAAAAGGAATTCCATAATCTAAAGACTGCAATATGCTTTAACAGCAACTATTAGAAAAACTAGACAAAAATCAGCCAATGCATAGAAGATTTCAACACATCACCCAACAATTTAAAAATACATTTTGTTTTCAATTGGCACATAGAATGTTTACCAGTATAGACTATGTTTGAGGTCATAAAACAAGTCTTAATAAATGTCAAAAGATTGAAAGCATACAGAATATATTCTCTAACAAAAATAGAATTGTTAGAAATCAAAAACAAGATAACCAGGAAAATCCCAAATATTTGGAAATTAAACAACACACTTCTAGGCCAGGCACGGTGGCTCACACCTGTAATCCCAGAACTTTGGGAGGCCAAGGCAGGCGGATCATCTGAGGTCAGGGGTTTGAGACCAGACTGGCCAACGTGATGAATCCCCATCTCTACTGAAAATGCAAACTAGCCAAGCATGGTGGCACATGTCTGTAATCCCAGCTATTCGGGAGGCTGAGGCAAGAGAATCGCTTGAACCTGGGAGGTGGATGTTGCAGTGAGCTGAGATCGTGCCACTGCACTCCACTGTGGGCAACAGAGCAAAACTCCATCCCCCTACCCCGATCCCCCTCAAAAAACCACACACACTTCTAAAGAAAGAAACTTTGGGTCAAAGTAAAAAATTGCAAGATAAATTAGAGAATATTTTGAACTGAATAATGAAAATACAAAACTGGTAGAATGCGCCTAAAGCAGGACTTACGAAGAAATGCACGGCTTTCAAGTGCCTATATTAGAAAAGAAGAAAGACTTCAAATTAATAATATAGTTTTCACTTTCAGAAGCTAGAAAAAGAAGAGCAAATTAAAACCCAAACAAACCAAAGGAAGGAAATGGTATAAATAATTATGTACAAAAATCAATAAAATAGGAAACAGAGAAACAATAGAGAAAATCATTGGAACAAAAAGTTGGTTCATCAATAAAATTTATAAACCTCTAACCAAACAGGTCAAGAAAAAAAGAGACATAAATTGCCAATATCAGAAATAAAAGAGGAACATAGCAACAAATTCTATAGATACAAAAAGAATTATAAGGGACTATTATAAATAACTTTATACCAGTAAATGGCAACTAGACAAATCTGTCAAATGGACAAAATGGACAAATTCCTTAAAAGACACAAATAACCATAACTGACTTAAGAAGAATTTAAAGCAAACAAAAATTGTGAAATCTTCATCAATTGAAGAAACTGAATTTAAAATATGAAACCTTCCCACAAAAAAAAGAACCTCCAGGCTCTGATGGCTTCAATGGTGAATTTATCAAAAAATCAAGGAATCGTTATCAATTCTACACAAACCTTTTCAGAAAATGTAGGAAAGGAAACACTTCCCAACTCATTTCATGAAGCCAATTTTATCCTGATTTCAAAACCAGACAAAGATATCACAAGAAAACTACAGACCAGTGTATCCCATGAAAACACAGATACAAAACTCCCTAACTAAATATTAGAAAACTGAATCCAATAATATTTTTAGAAGAATACATTACGACCAAATAGGGTGTAATTCAGGAATAAAGGAATGCAAGTTTGGTCTAACATTCTGAAAGGCTCAAAGCTTTCCACCTAAGGTCAAGAACAAGGCAAGAACACTCACTCACATCGCTTTCATTTAGCATTGTTCTGAAGGTCCTAGCCAGTGCAATCAGCAATAAAAAGAAATAAAAGGCATACAGATTGGAAAGGCAGATGTAAAATTATCTTTATTCACAAATGGCATAACAATGCATACTGAAAATCTTAAATTATACATAATTTTTTTCTTTTTTTAAACTACTCACCAAATACGTGAGTGTAGCAGGGGTACAGGATATAAGACCAACATGAAAAAGCTATTGTATTTATCTATACTAACAACAAATAATTAGGAAATAAAACTTGAAAAAACAAATCCACTCACAAAAATACTTAGGAATACATTTAATGAAAAGATGTGACAACTACCACATATTGCAAAAGAGAATTAAACAAGACATAAATAAGTTTAGATATATGTCATTCCAAGGAATGATAAGAAAGTAATCCTCTCCAAATGGATCTATAGACCAAAATCCAAATAAGCTTCCTTTGAAGCAAATTACAAGTTGATTTAAAAATTTACATGGAAAGTAAAGGACTTAAAATATTTGAAATAATTTTGAAAAATGAGAACAAAGTTGGAAGACTGATAGTACTAAAGATCACATGCCATTGACATAAGAATAGATGAAAAACAAAATAGAGTCCAGAGATAGACCCACACATACATGAGTGATTGACTGTCAACAAAGGTACCAGGATAATCCAATAGAGATAAGATACAACTGGATATTTTATATGGAAATAATGAACCTCAAACTTTACCTCACATTATACATAAAAATTAACTCAAAAATGTTTATAAACCTAAATGTTAGAGATAAAACCATTAAACTTCTAGAAGAAAATACTGAAGAAAATTTTTGTGACATTGGTTTAGGCAAAGATTCCTTAAACAAGATACCAAAAGTGCAAATGATAAAAGAAAAAAAAATTGAAAATGGGTTGTATAATTTAAGTCTTGCTTCTCGAAAGTCATTGTTAAGAAAACACAAAGGTAGGCCGGGCGCGGTGGCTCACGCCTGTAATCCCAGCACTTTGGGAGGCCGAGACGGGCGGATCACGAGGTCAGGAGATCAAGACCACCCTGGCTAACACGGTGAAACCCCATCTCTACTAAAAAATACAAAAAACTAGCCGGGTGAGGTGGCGGGCGCCTGTAGTCCCAGCTACTCGGGAGGCTGAGGCAGGAGAATGGCGTGAACCCGGGAGGCGGAGCTTGCAGTGAGCTGAGATCCCGCCACTGCACTCCAGCCTGGGTGACAGAGCGAGACTCCGTCTCAAAAAAAAAGAAAAAAAGAAAAAAGAAAACACAAAGGTAAACCACAGATTGGAAGCAAAATGTTTCAAAGCAACGAACTTGTATTTGGAATATATAAAGAACTCTTAAAACTCAATAAAAAGACCCAAAAACTCCAATAAAAATAGACCAAAGATTGGAACAGAAATTTCCCAAAAGAAGATATACAAATAGTCAACTGGCACATAAAAAAATGTTCAACATCACTAATCCTCAGAGAAATGCTCATTAAAACCACAAGATACCAGTGCACACCAACTAGAAAGACTAAAGTTAAATAGACTGTGAATACCAAGTGTTGGTGAAAATGCAGATCAACTGAAACTCTGTCCTGCATTGCTGGTGGGAACATAAAACGTTACAGCCACTTTGCAAAATAGTATAGGAATACCTTATAAAGGTAAACATTCATCAACCATATTATCAAGCAATTCCATTCCTAGGTATTCAACTTAGAGAAATAAAAACATATGTCCACATGAAATCAGGTATGCAAATATTCATAATGGCCCAAAACTGAAAACAACCTAAATTTCTATCAACGGGTGAATGGATAAACAAATTGTAATATACAAATGCCATGGACTATATAGAGCAATAAAAACAAAATATTAATTAACCCAACATGAGTGACTCTCCAAAACATTATGCTAAATAAAAGAAGTCAGACAGAAAGCCGGGTGTGGTGGCTCACACCTGTAATCCCAGCACTTTAGGAGGCCGAGACAGGTGGATCACAAGGTCAGGAGTTCGAGACCAGCCTGCCCAACATGATGAAACCCTGTCTCTACCAAAAATACAAAAAATTAGCCAGGTATGGTGGTGTGCACCTGTAATCCCAAGCACTGGGGAGGCTGAGGCAGGAGAATCGCTTGAACCTAAGAGGCAGAGGGTGCAGCAAGCCGAGATTGTGCCATTGCACTCCAGCCTGGGCGACAGAGCAAGACTCCGTCTCGAGAAAAAAAAAAAAGAAGTCAGAAAAGACTATGCACTGAATGATTCCATTTACATGAAATTCTATAAAAGGCAACACTAATAACAAAAAGGAAAGCAATGTCTTCCTGGAAAGGGGAGTTGAAGTAAGGGATCAAGAGCAAAGGATACAAGGAATCTTTCTAAGATAAAGATAAGGGTATTTATTTATTTATTTATTTAGAGACTGAGTCCCATTCTGTTGCCCAGGCTGGAGTGCAGTGGCGCGATCTCAGCTCCCTGCAACCTCGGCTTCCTAGGCTCAAGCGATTCTCCTGCCTCAACCTGCCGAGTAGCTGGGACTACTGGTGTGCGCCACCACGCCCGGCTAATTTTTTTATTTTCAGTAGAGATAGGGTTTTGCCATGTTGGCCAGGCTGATCTCAGACTCCTTACCTAAAGTGATCTGCCCACCTCAGCCTCCCAAAGTGCTGGGATTACAGGCATGCGCCACTATGCCCAGCTAATTTTTGTATTTTTACTAGAGATGGGGTTTATGTTGGCCAGGCTGGTCTCAAACTCCTGACTTAAAGTGATCCACTCACCTTGGCCTCCCAAAGTGCTGGGATTACAGACAGAAGGCACCATGTCTGGCCAGGATATGGGTCTTTATCTTTATGGTGGCAGTGGTTACATGACTGTATATTCTTAGCAAAATTCATCAATTTGTGCTTTGCAAATTGGTGAATTTTATTATTTATCACTATTTCCACATAAACAAAAAAGAGGACAAAATGACACATATCTTACTATGTATGTATTTGGGCATGTCTACATTAGAAGACATGGTGATAGTAGTCAAATGCTTGTACTTACCTGTAATGAATAAGCTGAATTTATGCAAAATAAGATAATATTCAACTGAATGTTACTGACTTTTTATTTAAATTTAACATTTCAAAATAAGGGCTAAATAAATATATAGTTCTATATACATGCAGAATCACCACGAATAGGCTAGTTTACATGTAGACTAATAAAGGTATATTATATGGGTAATTCTGAAAAAATCTAAAAGAAATAAAGGAAGAGATTTTTAAAGCGTACAATAGAAAATGATCCATACAGAAGATAAGTAAAAAATACCCAACACACATATGATAGGGATTGCAAGGGACAATGCCAAACAATGGAACAAAGCAAGCATTAAAACTATATCTTCAGAAACCGTATTTCCTAAAACAAAACAAAACAAAATCTTGAAATTATTGAAAGGACATACTGCAATCATTTCAGCACAACCCAACAATGAATCATATTGTAGTTAAGGCTACTTAAAAGGAGATTTTTAAAAAAGACTAAGCCACTAAGAAAACAAGACTGTCACTGGACTTTTCACCAATTCTTAATGCCAAAAAAAATGAGGTGACAAATTTAAAATACTCAAGTTGGCGAAATATAAGTCAAAGATTTTATATCCACCCAAGCTGACCTCCAAGTACAAAGTTGCAAACTATTATAAACTTGCCAAAACTCAGGCAATAATTGATTCTGTAAGTCCTTCCTAAAGGATCTATTAGAAATGGAGATTAGGACAACGAAAAAGATTGAAAGGCAGCAGTATAAGAATGAGTGATGAGTATTAAATATAAATTTACCTGCAAAACAAAGCTAAACCACGATTATAGGAAACAAAATATAGTAGCGATAGGCCGGGCGCAGTGGCTCACCGACTGTAATCCCGGCACTTTGGGAGGCCGAGGCAGGCTGATCATGAGGTCAGGAGATAGAGACCATCCTGGCTAATACGGTGAAACCCTGTCTCTACTAAAAATACAAAAAATTAGCCAGTCATGGTGGCGGGCACCTGTAGTCCCAGCTACTTGGGAGGCTGAGGCGGGAGAATGGCGTGAACCCGGGAGGCGGAGCTTGCAGTGAGCCAAGATCGCGCCACTGCACTCCAGCCTGGGCGACAGAGCGAGACTCCGTCTCAAAAAAATAAAAAATAAAAAAAAAGAAAGAAAATATAGTAGCTATAATACAATTATCAAAAATCAGGGGGCATGGAGGGCATACGGATATGATTGTCTAATAGGTATTAATTGTAAACAAAATGACACTATTGTGTATCAGATACCAGGTCAGAAGGAGGGGAGCCAGAAGAGGTTACAAGCTAATTGCAATATTATTCAATGTAGGGAACTAGTTAGTCCAAAAACGAGTGGACTAGCAGTATTATGTAGAAGTCTTAGTATAAAGTTAACCAATAGAAAAAAATGAGCAAATAAAACCTATTGCATAATGAAAGAGTTTAGATATAAAATACATAAAAAAAAAATATGATAGAACTGAGGCCAAACATATTAATCATATCAATAGATGTAAATGGGCTTAACTCACCTATTAAAAGAAAAGGATTTTCAGATTGGCTAATAAAGCAAAATCCAACACTATGCAGAATACAAGAGACACACCTAAAACAAAGAGATTCAAAAGAGTTAAAAATAAAAGGATGGCGATATATCAGGCAAACACAAATAAAAAGAAAATGGGGTCATAATCGTAATATCTGACAAGGTGGAATTCAGACCAAAAAGCATTAAAATAGATAAAGAAGTGGCCTTTATAATGTTTAAGGCTACCATTCACAATGAAGATACTAGTTATTAGTATTTATGCACCCAGTAACACAGTAATAACTTCAATTAAGCAGCAACTAACAGAAGATGCAAGGGGAAATAGATAGAAACACACTAATAATAGGAGACTTTAACATACCTCTCACAATCCAAGATCAAGTGGACTAAAAATTAATAAAAGTTATAAAAGACCTAGACAACATTAATAAGGTAGATCTCATAGATATAGTATACATCAAACTCATATTATTGTATCAATAATAATAGAGATTACAACGTATTTTTAAATACATATGTGGTATTCACAAAAACTAACTAAATCTTATGACACAGCAGAAACCTCAATGCGCTAAAGAACAGAAATAATGTAAACAGTATCTTCAGACCATAAGGCAATAAAATTAGAAATCAACAACAAAACAGAAAAACAAAAATGCCCTTCCACATGAAAATGTATACACTTTTAAATCACTCTTAGGTCAAAGGCAAATATACAAAATTTAATTGCAGAATTTCTTGAAAATAGTTATAATAAAGCCTGACATTACCAGAATCTGTAGGCTATAACTAAAGGAGGTGTCAAAGAAAAATATATTGCATGAAATGCCTATACCAATAAAAATTAAAAAATAAATAAATAAACAGCCAACTCGAAAAGCTAGAGGAATACCAAAACAAAGAAATCAAGGAAAAAGTAATCAGAAATTAATAATAAAAACTGAAATTAACTTAGAAATGCCAAAAACTAGAATTAATCAATCAATCAATAAAAATAACTAGTTTCTTGAAAAAGAAATCAACAAAATAGACAAACCACTAACTAACCAAATTTTTTAAAGGGGGCAGGGGAGAAAGCACAAATACACAACATTAAATACAGTCATCCCTCAGTATACACCAGGGATTGGTTCCTGGACCACCCCCACCCCTAACCTCCTACAGGTACCAAAATCCTTGGATGTTCAAGTCCTTTTTATAAAATTATATAGTATTTGCATATAACCTATGCACATCCTTCTGTATACTTTCAATCATCTCTAGTTTATAATACTGAATACAAAGTAATGCTATAGGAATAGTTGTCATACTCTATTTTTTTTATTGTACTATTTTTGCTGTTTTTATTTCCCAAATATTTTTGATCTACTGTTGGTTGAATCCATGGATGCAAAAACCCCCAAATACAGAGGGCCGACTGTATGCATTAGAAATGACAAGCAGAACATAAACATCAAAACAGAGGAATTTTTAAAATTTCTAAAATAGTCATTTGCATAATTCTATGCAAACAAATTTGAAAACGTATATGAAATGCACACGTTTTTAAAGAAATAAAACTTACCAAAATTGACCGCAGTAGAAACAGAAAGTCTAAATAGAACAAGTGTCATAGAACAAATAGAGAAAGAAGTTAAAGAGTTCCACTACAAAAAAAGCACAGGCCAGATGGTTTTACAGGGGAACTCTAAAAAACTTTTAAAGATCAGATAACACCAATTGCTATTATATTATTCCAAAGATATAGAAAGGGAAGCAAAATTTCCAGGCTCACTTTATGTAGTGAGTATCACATTGTTTCCAGGTCCTGACTAAAATTACTTCCCACTCTACCCCCCAGAAAAGCACCTATGAACCAATCTAACTTATTAATATCAATGCAAAGATTCTTAAAATATGATGAAATTCAACCCAGCATATTAATAAAGTTAAGAGAGGGAACAATATGGTCTCTATAGATGCAAAAAATAAACTTGACTCAACACCCATTTTGGTTAAAAAAAAACTTAACAAAATAAGAATTGATAGATACTGCCTAGTATATTTACCTCAGCCCAAAAGAATATCTTACTTAAAAGAGAAATACAAGAAGTTTTCCTACTAAAGTAAAACACAAGCCAAGAATACCCACTCTCTTTGCTATATCTCACACTGTATCAGAGATACTCACCAATGCAATTAGAAAACAAGAAAGCAATTACAGGTATAAAAATTGAGTAGAAAAGAAAGGACAAAACTATTTTCTATTTGCAGAGCATATAATTGTATATCTTGAAAACCCAAAAGAATAGATGGAAAAATGACTACAAAAAAAATTAATTGAGTAAAATAAAGTTATAAAGTCAGCATACAAAAACTCAATAGCCTTCATGTATTCAAAATTTTAAAATGAAGAAATGATACATCTCAATTATGATGGCAAAAAAATGATGAAAGAAAATACTAAGCAAGAGCTCTATACGAAATTCCAAAATCTGTATGAGAAAAAAACACCCCAAGAAAGGCACAGACTTGAACAAATGGAAAGACATACCATGTTCTTAGAAAGAGTAAGATTCAATATCAGAAAGATGTCAATTCTCCCTAAAGTAAGTTATTCTATAAAAGTAATGTGATACTCACAAAAATACTATCAGGCTTTTTCCTGGAGTTATTCAACTTGTTTCTAAAATTATTTTGGAAGAATGAAAAAGATCTAACGCAATGACGGTTATATGAAGAAAAAAAAAAAGAATGAAAAAGAAAGCCAATGAAACTTGCTTAAAACATTATTTTTAAGAACAGTGGAGAGTGGAGATTCTTAGAAAATTCTCCACAAAAATTTTAGCCTCCAGTAAAAATAAAGAGTAATAATGATCACAGGAGCAATTGTTGGGTCCCTATGAATAAGTCATCCCAAGTTCATTTCAACTTCCTATTTTTTTAGGAATCTAGACAGGGCATCAAAGAAAAGTTGTAGAGAGTATGTACATCTCAGCAAAGTAGGATGCACTTGGAGACTCAACTGTAAGCTCCTCTAGAGCCTAGCACAGTGCCTGATACATTGTAGACACCCATAAATATTTATTGAATGAATAGACAAGTTGATGAAATATATAGATTGAATGGTACCATGATAGATTTATACCTAGTGAAACTGTCATATTTAAAATATATTGATTAGTGGCTTAAAGCTGACTTGAGAAAACATATTTAATGGCATGACACTCACAGGGCTTTTGTGCTTCTTTCTTTTTGTCAACATTTTTATTTTGGATACTTCATATAGGAATGTATATTGTTTTGGTAGTTGATACAAAACCAGGGGAAGAATGGCTAATATGTTGGATTATAGAATCAGACATAACAATGAAATAACATTAATAAGACAAAATGCAATAAGGTTTGTAGTGGTTTCAATTGTATCCCCCAAAAGATATGTTCAGGTCTTAATCCTGGTACTGTGACTGTGACCTCATTTGGAAATAGGGTCTTTGCAGATATAATCAGGTTAAGATAAGGTCATACTGGATTAAGGTAGGCTCTAAATCAAATGTTGTGTGTTTACAAGAGGAAGGAGAGAGAACTTTGGATACAGAGACACAGGCTACGTAAAGATGGAGGCAGAGATTGGCATGATGCTGCTACAACCAAGGAATGCCAAAGATTGCCAGAAACCCCCAGAAGCTGGGAGACAAGGAAGGGAGATTCTTCCCTATAGCCTGCAGAGAGAGCACAACCCTGCCAACACTTTCATTTCAGACTTCTGGCTTCCAGAACTGTAAGAGAATAATCTTCTATTGTTTTACACCACTTAGTCTGTGCTAATTTGTTACAGCAGCTCTAGGAAACTAATACAGCATTAAACAAATCCCTAAGACTTTCAGCTGCACAGATAGAGGATGAAGGAAAACAGGCTTAGCAGTTATTCCTATAGAAAAGATCTTGCAGTTTTAGCAAGCCAGTAGCTTGATATTATTATACAAAGAGCTAAGGGAATATTTGTAGTTTGAAATATAGATTCCCATACTCTGCACTACTGAGGGACATATGAACATATGAGACATTCAGTCCTTTTACAAGTGTCAACTGTTTTTTTTTTTTTTGAGACAGGGTTTTACTCTGTTGTCCAGGATAGGATGCAGTGGTGCAATCACAGCTCACTGCAGCCTCGACCTCCTGGTTCAGGTGATTCTGCTACCTACACCTCCCAAGTAGTTGGGACCACAGGCACGTGCCACCACACTGAGCTATTTTTTTGAATTCTTTTGTAGAGACGGGGTTTCGTGATGTTGCCCAGGTTGGTCTCCAATTCCTGGGCTTAAGTGACCTGCCTGCCTTAGCCTCCCCAAGGGCTGGGATTACAGGCATGAGCCACCACACCCAGCCAGTGTCACCTTTTAAGGAGGACCTAAAGAGGACCTGGAATGAATTTTTAAATGATGATGTAGAAATAATCTGGAATAGTCATGTTATCATTAAACATTTTGAGCAACTACTCTACATACATTTTAATAACTAGGAAAAACTCACTCTATTCTCAAAGAGGTGGAGCTCTAATATGGGTCAAAGGTGGTGGGAAGATACTGAAGAGTTTTAAAGAGAAGAAGGACATGATTGTCTCTGTATTTTAGATAGATCATTCAGGCAGCTACATGAGGATAGACTTGATGGTGACAAAAGCAGACACAGGGAGGTAAATTAATAGGCTGTTATAATACAGAGATGATAAGTCCTGTAATCAGGATGAATAAACAGTAAGTGTTCACTGAAAATATTAGCATGATATGCAAAAGACTGGCATGACCCCTGCACAAGGATGACAAACAAATCTGTGAAAAATTCTGTATAAAAAAATAAAAAGAAGAAATAGGAATTAAGGTACTTGAGGAACATCAAAGAAATAAAACCAAGGTATAATAACACATCTCTCAAAGCTGTTATGAAAATGAATTAAGCTAATATATACCAAAGTACCCAGTACATAATAGGCACAAGCAATAAATATCTAAACTCTCTTTCCTGGAGAGCTTAAGATTCAAGCACATATAATCCTGACGTGCTAAACTGTTTATGAGTTATTATCTATTTCTACTTCTGAGGCAAGTTCATTTATTCTTAAAATAAAATTACATATACATAAATGTCTATGTATATACATGTGCATTTGTGCATGTATATATACATAAACATATATGTATACACACACATACCCATTTAATTTTATTCTGTTGGAAGACCAAGACCCTGAGACCAATGAAAATGAAAGATACCCTGAAATGCTGAACACCACTCCAGTTTTAATCCCACATCAAATATCAAATGAGACTCACATGATAAGCTATATGCTGTTGGTAACATTGGTCTTGAAAAGTCCAGAAGGAGAGAAAAACAAGACACAAATAGAATAAATGGACTGAAAGAAGCTAAAAGTTCTAAACGAAATTGTTGAGCTTTTCATGTTACAGAAGAGTACTGATAAGAATATATTTTTTGCTTAATGTACTTTTTGATACAGGAAATATTTCATTTCTAAGCCTATATATATGTTCATTTATGCAGAGCTATCCATATCTTTTCAAAATGGAAGAAACAAATGCATATGAATTTCCAACATAATAATACTGCAAAACAAGAATCCCAACTTAAAGCTTATTTATCGGTTGAGTAATCAATACATAAAACTTGAACAGGATCCAAGTAAAACTACAGTCTGAAGAGGCCCTGACTTTAGATAGATCGCCACTTTATCTTAAAACAAACAAACAAAAAAAAAAACCAAAAAAAAACCAGCTGGCTGTGTGCTAAAACTGCCTACCACTTTAAGAATCATAACTATTATTTTGAATATAGTCAAAGGAAAATTTAGCTAATCGGACAGAACCAAAACCACAATGAATGTTCAAGAAACATGTAACTTGTTATATAAATACTGTAACATTTGATTTAGCAAATATATTTTAAGTACTTTTGACAACTGTAATTTTATTTACCTGTAAATCCATTTGAAGAGCATGCATTTTGTGCAATTTTCACATTGCATAGAATGCAGAACTTCATATTAACAAAAATGTAAAATCTTTAAATTAATGATATCCAAACACTTGGTTATGTAATCCTTCCTTATAAAAGACATTTCATCCACCCTCGGTCATTTTTACTTTTTCAAGAAATGATTTTTGTGCAAACACTATGCAATGGACAAGGGATTGCACACTGGAAACACACAGAGGAACATAATTCAATCTACACACAAAGTAAATTAAGGCAACTAACAAGAAAACTAATTGAAATATAGTGTGAGCACACAAATAGGGCATACAGGGAGAAAGTGGCAATCAGGCAGGGTTTCAAAGCTAAGTATTGAGCAATAAGTAGGTATTAGACAGGCCAAGACGATAGTGGGGAAGAAAGCATTTAAGGCAAAAACAACATGATGCATTGGAGGAACTGAAAAAATAGTTCATTGTAGCTGGATCAAAGAGGTAAAGCAGAGATTGTTGATGAGCTAGAATCAACAAGGCTTGGGAATGTGTTGAATAGTTACGGCAGAGAGTAAAAAGTTCAGGAAGATCCCGATTTTTTGACTTGGGTAAATGAGCAAGGTGGTGTCATTCACTGAAATGACTGATCTAAAAAGAAGCACAAGTTTGGAACAAAGGACAATGAATTTGGGTTTGTGGTATGTATAAGATGCTTGAGTAGAAATAGAGGGCTGTAGCTCCAGAAACATCTGTGGACTAGAAAATTGTATGTGGGAGCCATTCTCGTAGATGATACCATGCAAGTGAATGTGGTCAAGAGTCTGTGGGATTTCAAAAAAGAGAGAGAGAGCGGGGGGACTAATGGCAGAGTCCTGTGTGAAGCTAAGTTTTAAAAAGCAGGAAGAAGACAGCCCTAAGAAAAAATCTGGGTGGGAACAGCCAGAAAAGAAAGAAGAAAAGGAGAGTTTAAATCAGGAATGCAGCAACTAGTGTCAAATGATACAAAGAAGTCATGTAAGACAACAGCTAAAAGCTATTGTTCTTTTTGCAACCACAAAAATGGTTATAATAGGCACATTCTAATTTTTGCGTATATGAATAAAACTGTAATAGAGTTTCCTCTATGAGAAGTTTGCGATATTATTGTGCAAAGATTTCTAAATGACTGCAATTGCAATGCTATTGAAAGGAGAAGTAGTTTTCTATTTCAGTGATGTTACCATATAATGTGCAAAAAATAAGGAAAACTATCTATTGAGTTC
>NW_012104253.1:11323215-11324493 GCF_000951045.1 Mandrillus leucophaeus
TTTTTAGACGGAGTTTCACCCTGGTAGCCCAGGCTGGAGTGCAATAGCAGGATCTCTACTCACCACAACCTCCACCTCCCGGGTTCAAGCGATTCTCCTGCCTCAGCCTCACAAGTAGCTGGGATTACAGACATGTGCCACCATGCCCAGCTAATTTTGTATTTTTAGTACAGATGAGGTTTCTCCATGTTGGTCAGACTGGTCTCGAACTCCTGACCTCAAGTGATCCACCTGCCTTGGCCTCCCAAAGTGCTGGGATTACAGGTGTGAGCCACTAGCTTCTCTTTCATCACTATTACTTATCTCATAAAAGAAAATGCCACTACATAAAATAGAAATCATTTTTCATATCTCTGTGATACATTACTTTTCAAAGGTAAATCAAGTAATCTGGTTTGGGTTGAAATGCAAGTACGGGTTGAAACGCAAGTACTTTCTCTTGCTGGTCCAACAAAACTATGTCTGCTTGTCAAACCAGTGAAACCTTTATCTGCATCAAGAAGCTCCAAGAAGAAGAGTAATAGAAATAATATTTTGACATTATATTAAGCCTAATTCTCCCTCCTCAGTCCTTAGGAAAGTAGTAGTGTGCACACTCCTGAATGCAGAGGAGAAACAAGCTCTCCCATTCTCTCCTTATCCAGTAGTCTTCACACTCAGTAGAAGAAAAAAAAAATACCCTGACCTTTCCTTCTCTTGCTGCTTACACCTAGCTAAACTTCTACCGAGTCCGAGGATAAAATGCTGCCATTCTTTTTATAAAAAGTATTTGTCCTTCATGAACATCAACTATGCAGATGCAGCCTATTATGTTTTTTTTCAGTTACATAACGTACACTAAAATGCCAATCCAGTCGTGTTAGTGCATATTTACAGAAAAAGAAAAGAGATTCCTAAATTACCTTCATTCTAAATACAGATACCTAAAAACATCCATGGCATCCTTATCCTTTCCGCATCCTACTCCCATTTACCTCCTTTGCCCTACAAAATCCTTAAGACTAAAGCAAAGATAGCTCCTACTACAATTCCTTACTTTAAAGATGGAAACTCTGAGGCACAAAACTATTAAGTTAATTGCCCAGTGTCTCACAATTAATCAGAAGGACATACAAAGCTCAAGTCCACATGTTCTAGCTCCAGATATGGTGTCCTTTTCATCCTCTACAGATGGAAAAAAAATCTGTTTCACAAACACGTCTAAAATAGCTACTTAATCCATTAATTGCACTACACAATCAAGTCCATACCTAGATTTTATTCATTGCCCAGGAAAGA
>NW_012104253.1:11324543-11324851 GCF_000951045.1 Mandrillus leucophaeus
AACTTCACAATTACCTCCATTTTGGCAGCAAGCATAAGGTTTTATATTTGATGATGATGATGATGATAATTGCTTGCATTTATTAAGTCCTTATTATGTGCCAGGATTCTCTGCTAAGCACTGTTCATGAATCACCTCATTTAATCTTCACAACTGTAACTATCCCCATTTGGTAGAGGATATAGTCAGGGCTTAGAGATATTAACTTGTCCAAGGTCACAGAGTTTACAGGGAGCGAAGCCAGGATTCAAACCCAGGCAGCAGTCTGATTCCAGAACCCCAACTCTGAATGTCTGCTGGTATCAAAA
>NW_012104253.1:11327676-11329630 GCF_000951045.1 Mandrillus leucophaeus
TACAAAGCTCAAGTCCACATGTTCTAGCTCCAGATATGGTGTCCTTTTCATCCTCTACAGATGGAAAAAAAATCTGTTTCACAAACACGTCTAAAATAGCTACTTAATCCATTAATTGCACTACACAATCAAGTCCATACCTAGATTTTATTCATTGCCCAGGAAAGAGACAAGACAAAGCATCCAGTCCATTTCAAAATATAACAAGGAAAACACAGGAAGAGGACAGTAATACTCACTGGCTTTAGCCTGAAATTACTTACGTAATATGTAACTACACAATCAAATGACAGGTGGTGTTTTTTCCTTTAGAAACCATACTATAATAAAACCATTTGGCTTTATTATAATATCAGGATGTGATATTCTCAAGTGGGAAGTTCTACATGGACTCAAACTATGTTACCATTCCTCAAAACAGAATGCACCCAATTTTTTTCAAAAACCTCTGTAAAAGCAAAACTTAATTTTGAGTATAGATTTAACTTTCGGAAACATGCAAAAAAAAAAAAATCACAAGAGAGCTTCCTAACTATTTAGAGGAGATGGACTATTTAAAAGTGGGCAATGGTTGTCATTATTATAGCCATCATTTATTGAGTACATTCTATGTGCTAGGCTCACTACTAAGCCTTTTATATGTATTCTCTCATTCCCCACAACAACCCCGTCAGCATGATTAGCCCAGGTTTACAGATGAGGAAATAAAGTTCAGAGAGGTCAATTATCTTGCCCAAGGTCAAACAGTAGCAAAAGTAAGATTCAAACTCAGATCTTCCAGATTCTAAAAAACATAAAGAAGTACAAGCACTGGATGGTAGGTGGACATGCACAATTTCTAATGAACCATCAATCTGAGAATTCTATGAGCTTTCAGTTTATTCAATTTATCTAGTGAATAAATGACATACTGCATTTTATCATATATAAGATATTGCCCTCAAATAATGAGACTACTGTTTTATGTGTCTTAAAAAAATGACTTTAATAGCCATTCCAAAGAAGAATTACAAAGACTTTTAAGTAGTGACAGCATTATCCATATAATGTGTACTGACTGCTTTGGAAGAAAGGAGTCATCTAGGTGAATAAGTTCTGGTATATTGTTAAAAATTCAAACTAATTGCTTAATAAAAACATCTTTTATTTACAATCTGAAGTTTAAGCTCCTGAATCCCTCAAGCCCTCAAGTGCACTCAAAAAAAGCCTTCACATTGATCAACCTACCAAGCACACACCGAAGGCCTACTAGTGCGCACCGCAATAAGACAGACTATGGGGACCATATTAGAAACTTACTCCATCCACAAGGAGTTAGCAGGTTGCTTCCAACCACGCACACAGTCAGTCATTACTGGGACAACCAAAATCCTCCGGTGCTGTGTGCTATAGTTTGTGTGGGCTGCCCTACAAAGGAAGCCTGCTTGTTGGAACAATAATTAGATCAATTAGGTCATTTTCCCAAAGCTCCTTTCACTTTCTTGTAAGCACTGCAAGGTTGTGGTTGGTTTTGGCATTGGCGTTGGCATTAGTGAGTTAATTTTCCTCTTACTGAATCCAGAATTCTGCCTGGCTCCCTGCTCCCTCCCCCTTCTCTCCCTTCTTGCCTCTTCCACCCGAAGTGGAAACTGCAGACTCAAACTCCCCTATGGCTCCAGCACCAAGAACTGGGCATGCTCAGAAGACCAGGCAGGCTTTGGTTGCAACTGACAGTTCCCCGCCCCTGATTTGCCGCTGCCCCCCTTCCCCCACTCCAACAAGAGATACTGAAATGTTTATCTGAAAGATACGAGGCCTCTTTTTCCCGAGAATGACCCCATTTTAATTTCATTTCGCAGGGTCTCTGAGTCTTGCAAAACCCCAGCTGGAGCCCGAGGAAGACCGCATTATTTTTCAGCACCGGGGACAGCGCCGCGCTGCCATTAACGTCCACCCTCCCCCACCTTCTCTCCCC
>NW_012104253.1:11329913-11349865 GCF_000951045.1 Mandrillus leucophaeus
CCCTCGCTTTCCCCCTCCCTTAGGCCCGTGTCGCTACCATTCGGACAAAACGCACATCAAATTGCAGAATTCGGTCCCGGAAGGTTAGGAAATCGCCCCCGGAGAAATGGGTGGGATTTAATAGGCGGCCAAAGGCTTCCTGTCCGTCCCCTCCTGGAGCTGCCCGCGTTGATGTGGGCGGGGAGACCGAAAGGAGAGAGCAGGCTGCGGCTCCTGGTGAAATGGGAAAATGGGCTCGACCGGGGGAGGAGTATTTCCATTCATAAGGCGCACGGAGGGGACGGGTGTTTCCCAGAGAAAAGCCTCTTAAAGCGCCGGAGTCCCCGACCATTTGGATCTCCCATTGGCGTTCTCCGGGCCTGTAAATCCTGCTCCCGGAGCAGCCCCCGGAGCTTCAGCGGGGTGACCGGAGAGGGACCCAGGTGCGTCCCACGCTTCGGCTCAACCTCCAGGAGGAAGGAGAGGGAGGCGGATCCGGGGCGGGCTGGAGCGCCGGGGCCGGAGGGCGCGAGGATGCTCCTGAGGACTGCGAGGAAGGAAATGCAGGAGGAACCCTCAGCATGGCTTCCCGGCGCGCTGCGGTTCCTGCCCTCGCCTCCCCTCTGCGATGGGCTCTCCTGCTGATGATTGAGGATGGCAGGTCCCACTGCCAGGGGGCTGTGACAAGACTTTAGAAGTTGGGGCTGGAGGAAGGAGGAGATTTCCACGGACGGTGAAGCTGGAAGGGCCACAGAAAAGGAAGATGAAAGACTGGAGACAGGAAGACCCCAGGTGTGCTCCCTTGCAGCCATCCCAGCTGGACAGGGGCACATTAGGAAGCCCCTCGACTGGAAAACCGAAACCAGCGGGAAAGGAAGGCAATAGAGGAGGACATCGTGCATATTAATAGGAAGATGCCCAAAGAATCCACTACAGAATGGAGAGACACTTGGAGTCCGGAAGAACCAGATTCAAGAACCATTTTTACCACTTACTCACTCAAGGACCATCTTCTAATCTCCCTACATTTCCGGTTCTTTATCTGTAAAATGGGAACATTAAAACCTGCCCCTTCACCTGAAGAGTTACTGGGCAGATCGAATGGATGCGCAAGTCCTTGTAAACTAAAAGTATGGCACAACCGCCAACCATTATGTCCATTCTTCATTCAAATAGTTTAATTTGTTAAAGCTGAGGGGCAATAGTCACATAAGACCATTATAATGGTCACAGCAGGTTACTTTAGTAAAAGTTACAGGAACAGAACTGTTAAGTGTTGACAATGACTTTTAATGCTGATAAATCAATGTTTTTCCACCTCAGAAAATAAAAGATCCTATTTAGGGAAAGAATTTTAAATTCTGTGTAGTATATACAAACTATTCAGGTGAAATCTTGCACAATTAAGAAAAATATCATGAACAAACATCAAGGAGAGATGCTTCTGAGTAGCAAAAAAAAAAAAAAAATCTACAAATAATAGGGAAACTGCCCATAATGATGCACACACAGCACTCAAGTTTCATGGTATTTGCAAAAATGTTCATAAAGGTTAGTGAATTGGCTCTTTGAGTTGCATATGTGACTGGACTCTGTCATCTTGCTGATTGACAGGTTGGTCTGGCTAATCAGCTATCATTCCATGTCATTGTTCATTCCCAAAACCACATCCCAAAGAGAAGTTCCATTTATTAGTAAAAGATAAATGATTATGTGAAGCATGATGCCAAATAGTTCGTTTTGAGTAAAAATAAATCGGAATCATTCTGAAGAAAATATGAATATCATGAACATTCCTGAGAAGATGACAAACACTTTGTATGACTAAAAGAAAGCTCAATGGGTTATTCAGAAATTTCTTGGAAGCCTGAGGCTTTGACAAAGAAAACAGTAATTGGAAATTAACACACATGAGAAAAAGGTGTCTTGGATAGTACAGAAACAAACAACAAAGTATGTGCTGGAAAGCTATTATCCCCTCATCTGCTTAACAATCTTTCATTTGTCATCAATTAACCCTCCCATTACTCAGTTAAGAGAGAGTATAATGGTGTTAAGTCATGGACTGAGGAGTTACACAGCCTGGGTTTGAATTCCAGCTTTGCCTCTCATGATCTGTGTAACCTTGTGCAAGTTACTTAACTTCTCCATGCCTCAACTGCCTTACCTGAAAAATGGTCATATCACTGTCACATTAAAGGTTGTCAGGAATAAATAAGTATACATATGAGAATCTAGAACAATGACACATATGAATGATGGCTTCTATTAACATTACTGCTCAAACTCCTCAAATGCACCCAGTCCATTCAGGTTTGTTCTGATGCTTTGGACCCTCCAAAGCCTGATAGCATCCATATAATTGAGACTCTAATCATCAACCTAGGCACTCACAGCTTCAGCCTTCTGCCATGCCCATTAACTCACTAACCTGGGCCATATCCATTACTCAGTTTCTCCATTCCAACATATGGCCTTACTACTTCAATGAACTCCCTCACCTTTCCTTGTATCTCCATCTACCTCAATCCTTCCTGCTTAGTTTTCTTCTGTTGCAGAGGTAGTGCCTCTTCTCATTGCCAGATGCAATGCTTTTTTTTTTAACTAAACCTATGCCTCTAATTATACACATTCCTATTTATTCTAGAATTTGCTATTTTAATTATCTTTCTTTTTCCCAGCATTTTAAGTCTCATCTTTTCAATGGATTTTCCCATCCTACTTGCAAACATGCAAAAATTTTTCATCCTCAAAAAGCTGTGCCTATCATCTTACTGAATAAGTGGCCTCCATTTCTCCATTCCCTCACTACCCTACTTGCTATCAAATTGTGGCTGAAACAGGTTCCTTCAATAGTCACTAATAATTTCCTAATAATAAATTCCAATTGCTTTATCGCTTGGTGACTAATGCCAGCATTTGAAATTTCTCCCTGTTTCTTTCTGAAATTCCCTCTTACCTTGACTTCTATAACATAATGCTCTTCAAAGTCTTCTCCAAACTTTTTGCCCATTCTATTGTTTAATGAAGTACTTCAAACATAGAAATACTTGAAAAATCATGAACACTAATGTTACCACTACCCAGTCTCATCAAATCTTAATATTTTGTCACATTGTATTGTTTTACTTTTCAGAAATAAAACATTTTAGAGACATTAGAAGCCCCCACAAAAATTATTCTAAATTTGTGGTTATGTCCTTATATTTTATATTATTTATTTAGTTGTTCAGCAACTACTTATTGAGTGCCTATATATGTGAAACACCACTCTAGGAACTTGTTATAACTAGCAAACAGAGAAGACAAAAAATAATCTCTGCTTCTTAAAATTAATTTTCTAGTGGGAAAGACAAAAAATAAGCAAAACATACAGTATATTAAGTGCTGACAAGTACTAAAAAGAAAAATATTAAACAAAGGGAAGGAGATAGTTTGTATTGAAAGGGTTGAAATTTTAAATAAGATAAAATTTTTGATAGGGTAATTACATACACATCATATATGTCTATTTCCATAAGCAACATATACTATTTTACATGTTTTTTAAATTTTCTATAATTAATACCACACTATACATATATTTTTAAAACTTAACACTTCATGCTCAACATTCCATTTTGGCTTAGTTATGTTTATTAAACACTATGCGTGAGGAACGCCCCACGCACTTAGTGACTAAAGACTCCAATAGTATAGTCACACCTTGATTGACCCGAAATGCCAAAATACATAGTTAAAAGCAATTACAGCTGCTAGAAAGTGAAGGGAGAACTATGAGAAACAGAGAGCCACAGTAAAGGAGATATCACCTATTTACCTCTGCCCAAATATCTAGCTGATCTCTGAACCACACATGTGCAAGCCTGCATGCAAACAACAAAAACCCAACTAGGGATACAAGAACTAAACTGACATTCAATAAACTGATAGTTTATAGTTTATATCCCATTAAGTTAGTTACCTGCTAAAAAAAACGTCAACACTCTTGAGAGGAAAATAACAGAATACAGAGTCTCCACAGCACTAAAATCACAATGTCCAGGATACAATCCAATTTTACATGACACACAAAAAACAAGGAAATGTGACCCACTTGACCCATTGTGAAGAAAAAAGACAATAGAAAATGAACCCAAGATGATCCAGATGTTATCATTAACGAAGATTTTAAATCATGTAAGTCTGCTCAGTGCAGTGAAAAAAAAAATGCTTATAATGATTGTAAAGATAAGGATGTCAGTAGAGAAATTGAGACTATATTTTTTGAAAAGCCAATTGGAAATTTTAGAACTCAAAAGTACAATATGTGAAATAAAAAATTCACTAGATGATATTAATGCCGGGGTGTAGAAAATAGATGAAATATCAAGTAAGCTTAAAGATAAACCACGGTTAATTATCCAATCTGAAAAACAGATAGAAAAAAATAAGAAGAAGAAAAGGAACATAGTCGGGGGCCTGTGAGACAATAACAAAAAGTATAACATACAATTATACTCACAGAAGAAGAGGATAAAAATAATAATAATATATTAATATATTATTTTAAAATATTTAAGAACAAATATTTAAGGAAATAATGGCTGAAAATTTTCCAAAATTTGGTGACAAAAAAAAATTTACAGATGTAAAAAGAAGTACAAATCCCCAAACAGGAAAAATATAATGAAAGTCAAGCCTTAAGCACTTCAGATTCAACATGCTGAAAAGCAAAGACAAGGGAAGATATTAGAACCAACCAGAGAAGAATGATACACAATGACACACATTACATACAGGGAACATCAATGCAAATTAACACTGACTTCTAATCAGAAACAATGGATATCAGAAGATAATAAACTAACATCTTTACCATACTAAAAAGAAAAAGAAAACTGTTAATGCAGTGGCATATTTGGCACACACAAAAAAGTCCTTCATAATGAAAATAAAATAAAAATATTTTCAGATGGAAGAAAACTAAGAGAATTTGCTACCAGCAGACTTGCACTATACGAAATAGTAATGGAAGTTCTTCAGGCTGAAGGCAAATGATACCAGACGAAAATGCAGACTTTCTCCCAGTCTACAGCTTGTTTTTCACTTTGTTTATGGAGTCTTTAACTGAACAGAAGTTTTAAAATGTAAATGTAGCCAAGTTTAACCTTTTTTTTTGTTTTTTTTTGAGACAGAGTTTTACTCTGTTGCCCAGGCTGGAGTGCAGTGGTGTGATCTCGGCTCACTGCAGCTATAACCTTTCCAGGCTCAGGTAGTCCTCCCACCTTAGGCTCCTAAGTAGCTGGGACTACAGGCACATGCCACCATCCCCAGCTAATTTTTTGTGTGTTTTTTGTAGAGACAGGGTTTTGCCATGTTGCCCAGGCTGGTCTTAAATTCCTGGGCTCAATTGTGAGCTACCATGCCCAACCTACCAATCTTTTTCTTTATAGTTTGTGCTTTCCTATACCCAAGGTTGTAAACAGATTCTTATATTTCATTCTAAAAGTTTTGAAGTTTTACTTTTCACATTTAAGTGTTTGTTTCAACTTAAATTTATGTTTATGTTTATGTGTGAAGTGGGGTCTGCTTCTTCCCCTATGAATAAGTAGCATCTTACCCATTTATTAAACTCTTCCCCAAAAGTTTCTAATTCAATTCCAACTTGGTCATAAGTCAACTTTTTAATGTATATATGAGGCTATTTGCCAGTTTTGTATTCTGGACTACAGGTATGTTTGTACCTGCCTGTTTAACCATACTGTCTTAATAACGATAGCTTTATAATAAGTCTTTATAAGGCAATTCCTCCCAACTGTGCTTATTCTTCAAATTTATCTTGGCTATATTTGACCTTTTTGCCTACTGCATCCTCACCCAAATCTGATCTTGAATTGTAATTCCCAAAATCCCCATGTGTCATGGGACAGACTCGGTGGGAGGTAATTCAGTCATGGGGGCGGTTACCCCCATGCTACTGTTCTTGTGATAGTGAGTGAGTTCTCACAAGATCTGATGGTTTTATAAGGGGCTTTTCCCCCTTTTGCTCAGCACTTCTCCTTCCTGTCATCATGTGATGAAGGACATGTTTGCTTCCCCTTCCGCCATGATTGTGAAGTTTTCTGAGGCCTCCCCAGCCATACGGAGCTGTGAGTCGATTAAACCTCTTTCCTTTATAAATTACCCAGTCTGAGGCAGTCCTTTATAAAGCAACATGAATATGGACTAATACACCTGCCATGTGAATTTTTTTAGTTTCAATTTTTAATTTTTGAGGATACATAGTAGGTATATATATTTATGGATTACATGAGATGTTTGGACATAAGCATGCAATGTGTAATAAGCACATCAGGTTAAATGGTGTATTCATCACCTCAAGCATTTATCCTTTGTGTTATAAGCAATACAATTATATTCTTTGTTATTTTTACATGTGCAATTAAATTTTTTTTACTATAGTCACTCTACTGAGCTAGCAAACACTAGATCTTATTCATTATTTCTAACCATTTTTTGTATCCATTAACCCTCCCCCATTGCCCCTCCACACCCACTGTCCTTCCCTGCCTCTGTTAACCATCCTTCTACTCTCTCTCTCTATGAGTTCAATTGTTTTAATTTTTAGCTGCCACAAATAAATGAGAACATGTTAAGTTTTTCTTTCTGTGCCTGGCTATGTCACTTAGCATAATGACTTCTAGTTCCATCCATGTCATTGCAAATGGCAGGATCTCATTCTTTTTCATGGCTGAATAGTACTCTCTTGTGTATATGGACTATATTTTTTTAATCTGTTTATCTGTTTATAGACACTTAGGTTGCTTTCAAGTCTGGCTATTGTGAATAGTGCTGCAATAAACATGAGAGTGCAGATATCTCTTCAATGTAATGTTTTCCATTATTTTGGGTATATACCTAGAAGGAGGATTGCTGGATCTTAAGCTCTATTTTTAGGTTTTTGAGGAACCTCCAACTGTCTTCCACAGTGGTTGTACTAATTTACATTTCCACCAAGAGTGTATGAGGGTTCCCTTTTCTCCACATCCTCTCCAGCATTTGTTTTTGCCTGACTTTAGGATAAAAGCCATTTTAACTGGGGTGAGATAATATCTCACTGTAATTTTGATTTGCATTTATCTGATGATCAATGATGTAGAGCACTTTTTCATATGCCCATTTGCCATTTGTATGACATTTTTTGAGAAATGTCTATTTAAACCTTTTGCCCACTTTTGAATTGGATTAGATTTTTTCCTATAGAGTTGCTTGAACTCCTTATATATTCCGGTTATTAACTCCTTATCAAATGGGTAGTTTGAAATATTTTCTCTCATTCTGTGGGTTATCTCTTCACTATGATGATTGTTTCTTCTGCTGTGCAGAAGCCTTTTAACTTGATGTGATCCCATTTGTCCATTTTTGCTTCAGTTGCCTGTACCAGTGGGGTATTACTCAAGAAATTTTTGTCAGTTCAGTGTCCTAGAAACTTTCCCCAATGTTTTCTTTTAGTAGTTTCATTGTTTGAAGTCTTAAATTTAAGTCTTTAAAACATTTTGATTTGATTTTTGTATATGGTGAGAAATAGGAGTCTAGTTTTATTCTTTCACATGTGGATATCCAGTTTTCCCAGCACCATTTATTGAAGAGAGTGTTCTTTCCCCAATAAATATTCTTGGTAGTTTTGTCAAAAATGAATTCACTGTAGATGTATGGATTTATCTCCAGGTTCTCTGTTCTGTTCCATTGTTCTATGTGTCTGTTTTTATGCCAGTACCATGCCATTTTGGTTACTGTAGCTCTGTAGTGTAAGTTAAAGTCAGGTAATGTGATTTTTCCAGTTTTGTTCCTTTTGCTTAAGATAGCTTTGGTTATTCTGGGTCTTTTGTGGTTCCATATAAATTTTAGAATTTTTTTCTATTTTTGTGAAGAATGTCATTGGTGTTTTGATAGGGCTTGAATTGAATCTATAGATTGCTTTAAGTGGTATGCTCATTTTAACAACATTAATTCTTCCAGTTCATGAACATGGAATATCTTTGTCTTTTTTTGGTATCTTCTTCAATTTCTTACATCTTCAGTGTGGAGATCTTTCACTTCTTTGGTTAAGTTAATTCCTAGGTATTTTATCTTATTTGTAACTATTGTAAATGGCATTACATTCTTGATTTCTTTTTAAGATTGTTTGCTGTTGGCGTGTGTTTGCATGTTGATTTTATATCTGGCAACTTTACTGGATTTGCTTATCCATTCATGTTTTTAATGTGAATGACATTGTTTAAATCAAGGTATATTCCTTCTGTAAACTAAAAATACAATTTCTAAGGCCCCCCAACCATTTGAATGAACCTCTTCTTTTGGCCAAGGACATTCCAAAGTTAACCTGAAAAACTGGTTCAGAACATGATGAAAAGGGAGGGGTCAGACATGCCTCATTATGCCCTCCTTCCTTTTGTAATTCAGGAACGGTCAACCAGTATTAACATCAACACAGACCTTAAGTCTGATAAGAAACACTTATATTATCTCTGAAGCCAGCTACCTGGAGGCTTCATCTGCATGATAACCGGTGGTCTCCACAACCCCTTATCATTGTAATGAAGATATTCCTTTCTATTGATTCCAGATCTTTAGATAATAGCAACTATTTCAACCAATTGCCAATCAGAAAAATTTTAAATCTTCCTACAACCTAGTAGCCTGTGCTTCAAGCTATCCCACCTTTCCAGACGAAACCAATGTAAATCTTACAGGTATTTATTGATGTATTATATCTCCTTAAAAGGTATAAAAGCAGGCCATATCACAACTACCTTGGGCCCATATCATCAGGACCACCTGAGGTTGTGTGTCATGGGTGTGTTCTTAACCTTGGCAAAATAAACTTCCTAAATTGAATGAGACCTGTCTCAGATACTTTTGGGTTCACACTTCTATATCCAGTTTTATCAGAGTTTTTATCATGAAGGGATGTTGAATTTTATCAAATGCTTTTTCAGCATCAATTGAAATGATCATATGGTTTTTATCCCTCATTCTGTTGATATGATGTCTCACCTCATTGATTTGTGTATATGTTGAACTATCATTGCATCCCTGGGATAAATCACATTTGGCCATGATAAATATACTTGCTTCTTTTTTTTTTTTTTTTTTAAAAGCTATCTCCTACATGAAGGATAATCTTTTTTTAAGATGTGTTGTTGAATTTGGTTTGCTAGTATTTTGTTGAGGATTTTTGCATCAAATCATCAGTGATATTGGCCTATAGTGTTTTGTTTTTTTTTTTCTCTTTTTGATGTTTCTTTGTCTGGTTTAGTATCAGGGTAATATTGGCCTCATAGGATGTATTTGGAAGTATTCTCCCCTCCTCTACTTTTCCAAAATGTTTGAGGAGGATTGGTATTAGTTCTTTAAATGTCTGGCAGAATTCAGCAGTGAAGCCATCAGGTTTCAGGCTTTTCTTTGCCTGGAGACTTTATTATGGCTTCGATC
This sequence comes from Mandrillus leucophaeus, assembly GCF_000951045.1. Lineage (NCBI taxonomy): Eukaryota > Metazoa > Chordata > Mammalia > Primates > Cercopithecidae > Mandrillus > Mandrillus leucophaeus. The sequence continues at coordinate 11,339,370 of NW_012104253.1, forward strand.
TCACTACTTGTTTTTAGTCTGTTCAGGTTTTGGATTTATTCATGGTTCAATTTTGGTAGGTTGTATGTGTCTAGGAATTTATCCATTTCTTCTAGTGTTTCCATTTTACCGGCATATAGTAATAGTTCTTCATAGTAGCCACTAAATACTCCTTTGAATTTCTGTGGTATAAGTTGTAATGTCTCCATTTTCATCTCCAATTTTATTTATTTGAGTCTTCCCTCTTTTTTTCTTAGTCTGGCTACAGATTTGTCAATTTTGTTTATCTTTTCAAAGAGCCAAATTTTTGTTTCATTGATTTTTGTATTGTTTTCTTCATATTAAATTCATTTATGTTTGCTTTGATCTTTATTATTTCTTTCTTCTACTAATTTTGGGTTTGCTTTGATCTTGATTTTCTAGTTCTTCATGATGTATTATTAGGTCATTTATTTGAAGATTTCTTCTTCTATAATGTAGGCACTTATAGCTGGGAACTTCCATCTTCATACTGCTTTTGCTATATCCCATAGGTTTTGGTATGTTGTGTTGCAATTATCTTTTGTTTCAAGAAAATTTTCGATTTCCTTCTTAATATCTTTATTGACCCACTGGTCATTCAGAAGTATATTGCTTAATTTCCACGTGTTTGTATAGTTTCTAAAGTTCCTCTTGTTATTGATTTCTAGTTTTACTCCATTGTGGTCAGAGAAAGTGCTTGATATTATTTCAATTTTTTTGATGTTTTAACACTTGTTTTCTGACCTAATATATGGTCTATCCATGAGAATTATCCATGTGCCAAGGAAAAGAATGTCTATTCTGCAGCTGTTGCATAAAATATTCTGTAAATATCTACTAGGTCTGTTTGTTCTATAGTGCAGATTAAGCCCAGTGTTTCTTTGTTAATTTTCTGTCTGGAAGATCTGTCCAATGCTGAAAGTGGGGTGTTGAAGTCTTCAGCTATTATTGTATTGAGTTCTATTTCTTTCTTTAGCTCTAATAATATTTTCTTCATATATCTGGGTACTCCACTATTGGGTGCATATATATTTACTATATCCTCTTGCTGAATTGACCCCTTTATCATTATATAGTGGCCGTCTTTGTCTCTTATACGTTTTGTCTTGAATCTATTTTGTCTGATATAAATATAACCACTCCTGCTCTTTTTGGTTTCCATTGGCATGGAATATCGTTTTCTATCCCTTTGTTTTCAGTCAATGTGTGTCTTTACAGGTAAAGTGTGTTTCTTGTAGGCAACAGATCATTGGGTCTTCTTTATTTATCTGTCCAGCTACTCCATGTCTTTTGATTGGAAAGTCTAGTTAATTTACATTCAATGTTATTATTGATAAGTAAGGACTTATTCCTACCATTTTGTTATTTGCTTTCTGGTTGTTTTGTGGTCTTCGCTTCCTTCTTTTCTTCATTCCTGTCTTCTTTTTAGGGAAGATAATTTTCTCTGGTGGTACAATTTACTTATTTTAGTTTTTAAGGGATGAATAATAGAGAGTGATTAGGTCATTTTATTTTATTTAGTTAGTTATTTTTAATTATTTTTTATTCTTTTATAAAGACAAGGCCTCACTATGTTGCCCAAGCTGGTCTGGAACTTCTGGCCTCAAGCAATCCTCTTACCTTGGCCTCCTAAAGTCCTAGTATTACAGGGGTGAGCCACCACACCTGGCCATGACAGTATGATTTAATTTCTTGCTTTTAATTTTTTGTGTATCCTTTATATGTTTTTTATTTAAGGTTACCATGAGGCTTACAAATACTATCTTATAACCCATTCTTTTAAGCTGATAACAACTTAACACTGTTTGCATGAGTAAACAAACAAGCAAAAAGAAAACTAATAAAACTCTACACCTGCCGGGCGCAGTGGCTCACGCCTATAATCCCAGCACTTTGGGAGGCTGAGGTGGGTGGATCACGAGGTCAGGAGATCGAGACCATCCTGGGTAACACGGTGAAACCCCATCTCTACTAAAAATACAAAAAACTGGGCGTGGTGGTGGGCGCCTGTAGTCCCAGCTACTCGGGAGGCTGAGGCAGGAGAATGGCGTGAACCCGGGAGGCGGAGCTTGCAGTGAGCCGAGATCACGCCACTGCACTCTAGCCTGGGTGACAGAGCAAGACTCCGTCTCACAAAAAAAAAAAAAAGAAAAACTCTACACCTTAACTTCATCCCCTTGCTTTTTAACTTTTTGTTGTTTCAATCTTATTTTACTGCCTGTGTCTTGAAAAGTTGTAGTTATTATTTTGAGTGAGTTCATCATTTAGTCTTTCTAATTAAGAGTGGTTTACAGGCCGGGTGTGGTGGTGCTGGCCTGTAAGCCCAGCACTTTGGGAGGCCAAAGCTGGTGGATCATGAGGTCAGGAGTTCAAGACGAGCCTGGCCAAGGTGGTGAAACCCCGACTCTACTAAAAATACAAAAATTAGCTGGGCACGGTGGCAGGCACCTGTAATCCCAGCTACTTGGGAGCCTGAGGCAGGAGAATTGCTTGAACCTAGGGAGTGGAGGTTGCAGTGAGCCAAGATTATGCCACTGCACTCCAGCCTGGGTGACAAAGTGAGACTCCATCTCAAAAAGAAAAACAGAGTGGTTTACACATCACCATTACAGTGTTATAATACTCTGTGTTTTTCTGTGTACTTACTGTTAGCAGTGAGTTTTATACCATCAGATGATTTCCTATTGCTCATTAACATCCATTTTTTTCTGATTGAAGTACTCCCTGTAGCATGTTTTGTAGGACAGGTCTGGTGTTGATGAAATCCCTCAGTTTTTGTCTGGGAAGATATATCTCCTTTATGTTTGAAGGATATTTGCACTGGATATACTAGTCTAGGATAAAAGTATTTTTCCTTCAGCCGTTTAAATATTTCATGCCACTCTCTTCTGGCCTGTAAGGTAACATTGAACGTTGCAAACATAGAGAAAGATATCAACATCCAAGTACAAGAAGGTTGTAAGACACCAAGAAGATTTAACCCATAAAAGACTGCCTCAAGGCATTTTATAATCAAACTCCCAACGGTCAATATTGGAGCTCTCCATTTTATGTTATTTATTTTCTCTTGCTGCTTTTAGGAGCTTTTCTTTATCCTTGACCTTTGGCAGTTTGATTATTAAATGCCTTGAGGTAGTCTTCCCTGGGTTAAATCTGCCTGGTGTTCTATAGCCTTCTTGAACTTGGATATAGATATCTTTCCCTTAATTTGGGAAGTTCTCTGTTATTATCCCTTCAAATAAACTTTCTATTCCCATCTCTTTCTCCGCCTCCTCTTTAAGGCCAATAATTGTTAGATTTGCCCTTTTAAGGCTATTTTCTATATCCTATAGGCGTGGTTCATTGTTTTTTATTCTTTTTTCTTTTATCTTCTCCATGTATTTTCAAATAGGCTACCTTCAAGCTCACTAATTCTTTCTCCTGCTTGATCAATTCTGCTATTAAAAGACTCTGATGCAGTCTTTAGTACGTCAATTGCATTTTTCAACTCCAGAATTTCTGCTTGATTTTTTTATTTCAATATTTTTGCTAAATTTATCTGACAGAATTCTGAATTCCTTGTCTAGCTTATCTTCAATTTCTTTGAGTTTCCTCAAAACAGCTATTTTGAATTATCTGTCTGAAAGGCAGCATATCTTTGTTTCTCCAGGATTGGTCCCTGGTGACTTATTTAACTCATTTGATAAGGTCATGTTTTTCTGGATGGTCTTGATACTTACAGATGTTTGTATCTGGGCATTGAAGAGATAGGTATTTATCAGTTTCCTGGTCTGGTCTTGTTTGTGTCCATCCTTCTTGGGAAGGTTTTCCAGGTATTCGAGAGGACTTGAGTGCTGTGATCTAAGCTGTATCTGTATTAAGGGGCACCCTGGGCCCAGTAATGCTGTGGTTCTCACAGACTCATATAGGTACCACCTTGGTTGTCTTGGAAGAGATCTGGAAGAATTCTGTGGATCACAAAGCTGAGAATCTTGTTTTCTTCCCTTATTCTCTGTCAAAAAAATAGAGTCTCTCTTTCTCTGTTCTCAGCTGCCTGGGGCTGGAGGTGGAGTGACACAAGCCCCTACTGTGGTCACCACTACCAGGACTGCACTGGGTCAGCACGGCACTGGGCCTCAACCCAAGGCTGACTGTAACCACTACCTGGCTATCACCTATGTTCCCTCAAGACCCTGGGGCTCTACAATCAGCAGGCAGGGAAGCCAGCCAGGCCTCTGTCCTTCTCTTCAGGGCAGCAAGTTCCCCCAGGTCCTGAGTGGGTCCAGAGGTGACATCCAGGAGCCAGAGACTAGAGTCAAAAACCTTAGAAGTCTAGCTGATGTTCTGTTGTACTGCGGCTAAGGTGGCACTGAAATCAGAAGACACAGTCCTTTCCACTCTTGTTTCACCGTTCTACAGGCAGAGGGGCCTCATCCTGTGACCACCACCCCCACAGGCCCCTGGGGAGTACTGTGAAGCTACCACCAATACTCCCTTAAGGCCCAAGAGCTCTTCAGTCAGCTTGTGGTGAATGCTGCCTAGCCTGGGACTCGCCCTTCAGGGCAATATGCTCCCCTCTGACTCAGGGTAGGCCCAAAAATGCCATCCAGGAGTCAAGACCTCGAACTGGGGACCCCAAGAGCCTGCTTGGTGCTCTATTCCCCTGTGGCTGAGCTGGTACATATGGAGCAAGACAAAGTCTGCTTTTCTGTTTCCTCCACTTTCCTCAAGCAGAAAGAGTCTCTTCCCGTAGCCACCACAGTTAAGAATGTGCTGAGGCCGGGCGCGGTGGCTCATGCCTGTAATCCCAGCACTATGGGAGGCCGAGAAGGGTGGATCACAAGGTCAGGAGATCAAGACCATCCTGACTAACACGGTGAAACCCCGTCTCTACTAAAAATACAAAAAAAAATTAGCCGGGCGCGGTGGCGGGCGCCTGTAGTCCCAGCCACACGGGAGGCTGAGGCAGGAGAATGGCGTGAACCCAGGAGGCGGAGCTTGCAGTGAGTGGAGATCGCGCCTCCGCACTCCAGGCTGGGCGACAGAGCGAGACTCCATCTCAAAAAAAAAAAAAAAAAAGAATGTGCTGAGTCTCATCTGAAGCCAGAAAGTCTCAGAGTTTCACCCACAGCCCACAGCGTACTTCCTGGGCATCACTGTTGGTTATTCAAGGATCAAAGGCTCTTTAGTTAGCAGACAATGGGTACTGCCAGGACTGAGTCTTTCCCTTCAAGGCAGCAGGTTCCCTTCTGGCCCAGGGGGTGTCTAGAAATGTAATCCAGGAGCCTAGAAAGGGGGCCTCATTACTTTGACCATTGCCCTATTCTACTGTGGCCGAGCTGGTATCCAAGATGCAAGGCAAAGTCCTCTTTACTCTTCCCTCTCTTCTCCTCACGTGGAAGGAAGGGACCTCTTTTGAAGCCATGAGCTGTGCAGCCTGGGGTTGTGGGAGGGGTGGCACAGCACTCCCCTAGCTGCCCCAGCTGGTGTCTCAGTAAGTGGCATGCCCCCCAAGCCCACTGGCTCTGACCCCAGGTCAGCACTAAGACTCACCCAGGAGTTCCTTGCAGCCTAGGGTGCCTTTCAAGTTTAATGAAGGTCCCAGAGCACTCTATCCCTAGGTGGCAAGGCTTGCCAGAACTAAAGTTCAGACCGCTGGGATGGGCAATTCCCCTCTGGCTAGGGCTGGTTTAAATACTTCCTCTGTGGGCGGACGTCAGCTGAGTTCAGCCTGGTATTGCTTTTTGCTATGACACAGCAGAACTAAGTTTAATGTAATGTTTCACAATTGCTGCACTCACCCACACCCAAGTGTCCAGATTCTCTCTCCCTGCCATGCAGCCACTGCTGGGTGAGGGAGGAAGGGTGATGTCAGTGATTCAAAACTCTTTTTCTACCCTCTTCAATGCTCCTTTCAGTGATATGAAGCTAAAACCAGATACTGTGAGTGATCACCTAATCTTTGGTGCCTATGCAGGTGCTTTTGTGTATAAATAGTTGTTAAATTGGTGTCTTCATTGGGGGAATGATTGGTGAAGCCTCTATTCAGCCATCTTACTCCACCCCTTCTACTCATGTAAATTTTAGAATCAACTTATCAAATTACATTTTAAAACCTTTTGAAATTTTTAATGGAATTGCATTGAATGTATGAAATAATTTAGAGATAATTTATATCTTGAGTGTTTTTATTCATGGGAATGATGTCTCTTTCCATATATCTAGATTTTTTTAATATGTTTTCATTTATTTATTTATTTTACAGACAGGGTCTTGCTCTGTCACCCAGGCTGTAGTGCAGTAGTGCTATCACACCTCACTGCAGCCTCGAACTCCTGGCCACATGGGATTCTTCTACCTCAGCCTCCCAAGTAGCTGGGACTACAGAAGCATGCCACCAGACCTGGCTAATTTACTTTTATTTTCTGTAGAGATGGAGGTCTCACTGTGTTGTCCAGGCTGGTCTCAAATTCCTGGCCTCAAGTGATTCTCCTGCCTTGGCCTCCCAAAGCACTGGAATTATAGGTATGAGCCACTGCACCTGGATATACCTAGCTTTTCAATAATATGCTGTAGTTTTCTTCATAAGAGTCTTGAACATCTTTTTTGAAATTTATTTATAAGTACCTCATAATTTTATTGCTATTTTGAATGGAACATTGTCTCATATTATATTTCAAATTAATTATTATTGATATATAGAAAGAATATTGATTTTAGGTTGATCTTATATCTAACAACCTTGCTCATCTCTCTTATCAGTTCTAATACTTTGTAGATTCTCCAAAATGTTCTACATAAACAAACTTTGCATCTACAAATAATGAGAGTTTTGGCTTGCACTTACAATTATTATAATTATTATTCAATCTTATTACATTGGATAAGATCTCCAGAACAATACTGAATAAAAGCAGTATAGTGAATCCTTTCTTTATTCCTAATTATATTGACAAAGTGTTTAAAATTCATCACTCACTTTGTTATGCTTATTGTAGGACATTTTTATAGATGTGGTTGAGGAAGTTTTCTTCTATCATATTAAGCTAAGAGTTTTTGGTGATAAAATTTTATTGCATTTTTAAATAAAGGTTTTATTAGGCAGTTAGTACAGAGTTCCCATATACCCTCTCTTCCCCTCCCACATCACATACACCAAGTTTTTCCCATTACTAACATCTTGCTTCAATGTGGTATATTTGTTATAATTGATGAACCAGTATTGATACAGTATTTTTATTTTTTTACTTTGGGGGGGTTTTTTTAAGACAAGATTTCACTCTGTTGCCTAGGCTAGAATGCAGTGGTGCAAACATTGCTTAATATGGCCTTGGCCTTCTGAACTCAAACAATCTGCCCACCTCAGCCTCCTTAATAGCTGGGACCACAGACATGCACCACCATGGCCAGTTGGTTTTTAATTTTTTGTAGAGACAGGGTCTTTTTATGTTGCCTAAGTTAGCCTTGAACTCCTGTGCTCAGGTGAGCTTCCCACCATGGCCTCCCAAAGTACTGGAATCACAGGCATGAGCCACTGCAACTGTTCTTATTATGGTATTATTAACTAAAGTCCATAGTTTACTTTAGGCTTCGCTCTTTTATCAGTCCAATTTTAGAGATAAGCCAGTCAAAGGTATTCTTCATCTTTCTTAGTGTTTTCTATTTCTAGCATTTCCTTTAGATTCTTTTAGAGCTTCCATCTCTCGACTTATATTACTCGTGCGTTCTTTTTTGCTGTTCACTTTCTCTATTAGAGCCCTTAGCATATTAATCATAGTTATTTTAAATGCCCAGTCTAATCATTCCAAAGTTTCTACCCTATTTGAGTCTGGTACGAATGCTTGCTTTGTCTTTTCAGACTGTGTTTTTTCTTGCCATTTATTATGCCTTGTAATGTTTTGTTGAAAACCAGACATAATGTGTTGAGTAATAGTAACTGTAGGTACACAGGCCTTTACTGTGCAGTTTTATGTTTATTTGGCTGGGAGTTAGGCTGTGCTTAATGTTGGCTGTAACTGTAGGTGTCAGAGCCTTCAATTTCCTCTAATGCTCTTGTTTTGTCTCCTTTGTTCACTTTGAGTTCCCTAAAAATGCCTTCTTAAATAGTCTGTGTCTTCAGCTCTCTTCCTTGTAATCTTGTTAATATGCTAGAGCCCTGTTGTGGTAGTAAGGTACTGGGGAGGAGAAGTATTCTATAATCTTATGATTAAATCTCCAGTTTTTTTAATGGGCCAAATTTTCTGGACTGAGACCTTCCAAATAGTTTCTTACCTTTTTTTCCCCTGCGTTTCTATGAGATGGAAAGACTAAAGTGCACTCCAATTGCCTGATTGCCCTTCCCCTAACACAGATAAGGCCTGGTAGTTTCCTTTAAGGACAGGCCTTTGTTAGAGAGAACAGATGTATTTTCCTATCCCCCTGCCAAAGGCATGAGATTTTTCTCAGCTCTTTATCATGAGAACCTGGTGGGGCTCCTAGAGATAAAACTTATGAAAGTGGGTGTCCTCCCCACAAGTCTAGGTCCTCAGGAGTTTTTATGTCTCAAGTTAGTCCATACTCAGCCTCCAGCAGTTTGTCAATTATTGTTTAAGTATTTCTATCAGGTATTGCATTTAGAGGCTTCTGCTCCCTGTAACCTGTGATTCTCTGTATTTGCCTATCTCTCTAGTTTGGGGGTTTGTGGTATAATGAGTTGAATAGTATCCCCCCAAAATGTATGTCTACCAAGAACCTCAGAAAGCGAACTTACTTGGAGATAAGGTCTTTGCAGGTGTAATCAAGTTAAGATGAGCTCATACTGGGTTAGAGTGGACCATAAATCTAATAACCGGCATCCCACAGAAAGAGAGGAAACACAGAGATACACACAGGAAATAAGTTCATGGAAAGATGGAGGCAGAAATTGGAGTGATGGAGCTACAAAGCAAGCAATACTAAGATTGCTGGGAGCCACCAGAAGCAAGGAAAAAGTGAAGAATTCCTCCCCAGAATATCTAGGGCTTCCATCTGCTGACACCTTGCCTTTGTTTAGACTTCTACCTCCAGAACTAGAACAGAATAAATTTTTGTTGTTTTAAGTCACCTAGTTTATAGTACTTTGTTATAGCCGCTTAGGAAACTAATACATGCAGTTCACCTTCTGACCCTTATTACTTGATAGATTTAAGAAAAGTTGCAGAGTTTCAGGTTCTCCTCTATTATGAGATGAGTGATAACTTCCAAGCTCTTTGTATGTTAGAGCAGAACCCAAAATAAATAAAACTTTGTATTGAGTTTTAATAAATCATCCTTTAGGATGATCATAAGGTTTTCTGTCTGTTGGTAAGATGTATTATTTTAATAGATTTTCTCATTTCCTTGTTTTCTTTTTAGAGACAGGATCTCACCTTGTTGGCCAGGCTGGAGTGCCATGGCATGATTATAGTTCACTGTGGCCTCAAGCTCCTAGGCTCAAGTGATTCTCGCACCTCAGCCTTCCAAGTAGCTGGGACTACAGGCACATGTTACCATGCCTGACTAATTTTCTTTCTTTTTTTTTTTTTTTTTTAAGATATGAGGTCTCACTATGTTGCCCAAGCTGGTCTCAAACCTCTGGACTCCAGAGATCCTCTTGCCTAAGACTCCCAAAATGCTGGAATAACAGGCGTGAGCCACCATGCCCAGCTCATCAATAGATTTTCTAAAGAATTCTCACATCCCAGAAATAAACTTGATCCTAATATACTATTTTTTCTTAACACTGCTGAATTTGCTGTGTTAATTTTTTTTCTAGAATTTTTGCCCCTATGATGGAAAGTGACATTGGTTAACAATTTTCTCATCCAATTATAGTATCAAAGCTCTAGCAGTCTGAAAAAATGAACTGAATGGGTCTCCTTCTTTGTCTAATCTCAGTTTATATAAAATAGGGATTAACTATTCCTTGATAGTTTGGGTGAATGGTGATCAGTCATCTTGCTTTGCCCAGGACTGTCCCAGCTCAGCATTAAAAGTCAATGTTCCAGAAATCACAAGTCCTGGACCAACTAGGATAGTTGGTCACCTTAGTAGATGAAGCTCCACTGTTATTTTCTGATGTTGGGGAAAGTAGTGGAGAGATTACTCTCATGCTCTTCTATTTCTAGTTTCTTGAGTTAAACATTTAACTATTTTTAAATGTTCTTAACAAGTGCATTTGCTTTCCAGTATCACCTTAGCTGTATGCATTTCAGATTACATTTATTGTCATTTGATTCTGAATATTTTTGTAATTGGCATTGTGAATTCCTCTTTAAATCAAACATACAGAATTTTCTTACCATGTTTTTCTTGTGGATTTCTAAACTGTAGCCCACAAATATGACCTGAATAACATCAGTGCCTTGAATTTTGAGACTTCTTTTATAACGTGAAAAGGTGATCAATTTTTGTAATGTTCTCAGATTACTTGAAGCATTTATATTATTTGTTTGTTGGAAAAGAGGGTTACTTTTGTTAACTTCGGATAGAAATTTTCTTTTCTTTTTTTTTTTTTTTTT